>NC_091057.1:56919405-57222435 GCF_000393655.2 Nicotiana sylvestris | reverse complement strand
TAAGAGACGAAGGGTTTCAAGGCGGCGGGTCAGGTGAGAATGAGGGAGATTAGGGCAGTCATTTAGGTTTAATTAGGAAAGGGCTATTTTTGGCCGTTGATCTTGAGTGATCAACTGTCCAGATTTAAGTGGTAGGTGGGGAACGAGTTGGGTTATTTAAAATCGGGTCGTGGGTTGGGTAAAAATTGGAATTGGGCAGGTCCGATTGGGGTTAGGATTGGGGTCAAATTGAGGTTAAAATTGAAATGAAATGGGGTTATAATTGAAATGAAATTGGGCTAAATGTTAAATAGCCAGTTTTTCCTTTTATTTTATAAAAAATAGTAAAAATGATTTTAAAAGCAAATTAAAAGTACTGAGCCAATTAATAATATATAAATATCAATTCAAAAATACTGGAACCAATTTTACAATTATAAAATGCTATTAATCTTAAAGTACGCTAGAATTGCAATTATATGCAATTTAGTCTTTTAAGTACCAAATAAATTTGTAAAAATGTTCAAAATTATCTTAAATATATTTTGGTATAAATATGGGAATAAAATAAATTATTCACCAAAATTGATGATTTTGGGAATAATTATGGATTTTGTACTGCTAAAATGGATAGTATATTGATTTTAAATACTCTTCAAAAGATCAGAAAAATACTAAAACACTTGGGTATGCTTATGTATGCATATATATGCTATAAAAATACATAGGAAAAATTTGTGCACCACCAACATATACCTAAAAGAATCCAAATATTATAGGTATAGAAAATATACACTAGAATATTCTCTTTTAGTGCCTTAATCTAAAACTAGCCGTTATTTACTCTGTCTACGATGAGTGCTCGACCTCGACCTTGATCTTTGATGACTCCTCGACCTTGATCTTCAATAACTTCATTGGCTCCGCCCTTGACCTTTTAAGAGACCACTTCGACCTTGGGAAGGCCTCTATCGAAGTCGTACTGGTGACATGTGGCAGTCCATGAGGGCCTTCTTAATGCTAATATGATTTAATTATATCAAAAATAATTTTTGGCCCATACAGTTTACTGTTATTCTGTTTGTTGCAAGGTTCATTCGAATATCTTCCAAGCCAATCCACCCAACATTCGAGAGAGAGAGTAGGCTTTTGCAGATGCAAAGAAGGCAAGAATGCAATACAAGCTAGTCTACGATTAAATCAAAAACTTTTCAATCAAAGTAACATCCTTATACTAATGAAAGCTTTATCCTAACTCTTGCATATGAAATATGTGGCACTTAGGTCCTTCTTTACTTGCTTGGCCCTTTGATTTAAGCAAAGAGGAAATCATGTAATCACATGAAGCAGAACTTATTAAAATAGAAAATAGTGTAGCTCAATCAGTATAAGAATAATGTCTTGCATATTGTGGTTTCTTCATCACTGGATTGTCCCTTAATAATTATAATAATTTTATTTACTTCATAAAAGATTTATGGGGTCATTCCCCCCCCCCCAGTTGTGATGTCATTTTATTCTATTCAAATTGTAATCAATTATTAGAGATTATTTCATCTGCCCTCGTCCCTCAAAAGAAAAAATGGAAAAAAAGAAGAAGAGAACCGAGAAAAGCTCATCTGACGATTAAAATAACTGAAATTAGAACTCATAACATTATGATTCATATTGTTGTTTGTTGGTCACTAAATTGTTCCTTTATAGTAAAGTTCGCATTTGCAATTTGTATTGATTGTAACATTTGGATTCCAGTATCCCTGAGATGTCCCTAAGAGCTATTTTTATGGTATTTACATGAACCACAATTCACTGTTCTCTTATCTATTATGCACTTTGCATTTTGCAATGGTCCCTAAAGGAAAAGGGAACCAACAAGAAAAAGAGAAGTCAACATCTGCAACAACTAATGAGAACCATTTATTTCACAATTCTAAGCAAGTTTTGTTATTACATATCTCTCAAGGGAATGTGCAATCAATAGTGTACCAATTGTGAGATTTTGTGATCCTTTCTTTTGGTGTTCAGCCCAATTTGTACACATTCTCTATGACATGCGGAGCCTAAATTTGAAGTTTATGGATTAGAAAATTATTATTGCGCCCATAACTCGTATTAGTTATTGGGACTCTTAAATATTTATACATACTTAATAAAAAAATTAATATAAATATAAGATCTAAACAAAAGTTATTGGGTTCATGCCAATTAGTAGTTAATACTCTCTCTTCGCTCCTGATTTTCTCAGATATCTATTGTCACACCTCCTTTTTACATCCCGAGAGGTATATAAAGGAGTTTTTCCACTCTAAATGACATTATTCGAAATGGGATTATTTTATTTAATTAGAGTCGCCACTTGGGATAGTTTATTTGGTGTCCCAAATCACCGGTTTATTTTTAAATCCCAAATCGAGGAAATTCGACTTTCAATTTTGAAGTCTGCGAACCAGAAATTCTGAATAAGGAATTCTGTTAACCAGGGGGAAGGTGTTAGGCATACCCAGATTCCGTGGTTCTAGCACAGTCACTTAAACTATTATAATTGGCCCGTTATCTGATTTATTACATGTTTTAACCTATTGTACATTTTAGCTTATTAACCGCTTTTAGGAAGATTCAACATTATTTAAAACATGCCTTGAACCGCGCCACATGAAATGCACCCGTGATTAGTGATAAATTCTATTTAACGTTGTTGAGATTTGGATTTGGGTCACATGAAATGCACACCCGAGTTTAGGAAAGTAATTTTTAAAAATAGCGCGCCTAAAGCAACTACGCACTTTCAACTTTGCGAGGGCCATGGAAAATTCAACTAAATGGTGCACCTCGATTTCTAAGGATTAATTAAGTGAGGGATGTGCATTTTGAGATTTTTTATTTGGCAATGTGCACCTCGATTCCAGTTCTAAAAGGAACTTGAACTAAAGTTTGGAGTGCCATAAACTATGTCTTGCCTAATATAGCACGCTTCCAATCTACTTGTCTAAAAATCAATCGAAATATTGAGGGCCATAAACTAATTGTTTTATCTACTACATCTCCCCTCAACTATTAACAAAATCTAATTAATAACACTAGGTGAATTGAGATTTTACCTCTTTTGCTTTTCAAGTCCAACATTAATACTAGTTTAAAGAAAAACTTGCATCGAAGAAAGGAGACAAGTTTGGTTGTCTAAAGAAGAATGGCTCGTGCCATCTTCAGCAGCAAAACAAAATTGAAACGGACGAGCCCGACATGAGAGGCCTGCATTTCAACTTTATGCAGCCTCATGAACCGAGGCCCAAAGAGTAGCCCAGCTCTTTTAAAAACTAAAGCCTGAAGAGGGGAAGACCTGAGTTCGAGTCTCCAGGCCTGTAAATGGCGTACCAGATCCGGAATATTACCATGAACTTAGCAAGGGTTTTAATAACAAACAAATCAATTGATAATCATGCTTGAATCAGTCCAATGAGTTTCAAAAGACACTTATGAGATTTCCACTTGACTTAAACCTTCTGTTCAATATATTCAATTAACGAAACGAGATCTTATGGGATTATTTAATAAACAGACATGAATCTATCTCCAAACTAAGCATGTTTAACACATTACAAGCAAATCAGCACATAGCTTGACCCCTAGGCTATTTCCTTTCCTTTTGAACGTGACTTTATACTAATCAACACCTAAGAAGTAATCAGTTACCCATTGTATGAACAAAGCATTATATTATAACATCCACTTGAATTGCATAGTAGGAGAGATCTGATACAGCATACCCTACTTAAATAGGAATGAACACAAAGTCCAACTACTGACTTGATTAACAGGATTTCATCAAGCTTTTGTGACAGTTCGAAATTAGGTACAAAAATAAAGTTCAATTATCACAAACCAACACCTAACTATAAGATATTTGATAAAAATGGCTTCCTCCCAGATACAAATCAAGTACATCTCCTAAAAGAGTCTTACAAACAACCAGCAAGATACAGTACATCGAATAAACTCAAAATCATGTAATTCAAGAGAAATGAAGCTAAACTAATGAATCAGAACATGTTGAAGACATGCTTTAAACTTCCAGGTTTCATTTCATACTTCAAACCAAAGTTTCACATGAGGTAGAATTCAGAAAACATGTACCTGGGAATAAAGGGAAAGCAAAAAAAAAGTAAGGAATCAGTACACAAGCAGCAACTGAAGTCAATTCAGATCTCAGCAATGCAACAGTAACCCCAACAGCACAGCTCAAAAACCGAACTTTAAAGAACCCGAACTCAAGCCATTATAACCAAGGTGCAAGACTTTGACATTTTCAGAAGCTTTAACTAACCAAACGAAATTAGAAGACTCAAAATAAGCAGAATTTGAGCAGTTTTCAAACAAATGGTGCAAGGAATTCAGAACTTTTCTCAAAGAATTTAGTCGTTTCAGCTTTTCAGTGTTTTTAATCCCTCAAATCTGCCTTGAGCCTGAAGAAAAGGTGCCTTTATAGGCAAGCTTTTAGGGGAGCAGAATAAATTTAGTTATTGCACTTTAAACCTTTTGATATTTCCATTTTTGCTCAAATACCCTTAGCTTAAAAAATCAGTTTTCAAAATAGTCCCAACCCCCACCTTCTAGGCAGCTTCCCATTCAGTTATTAAAGATTCCCTCACCTAGAATTTCTAGACTACCCCTTGAACCCCTGCTTTTTACTTCAGGGACCCAAATGGGTCAAATTGACCCAACAGCTTAAACCAAAAATGAACGGGCTGCCTTTCTCTTTGCAAATGGGTCAGAAACGACCTAAAGCCCAAACAAGAAGCTAATCCAACTACATTCTGTAAGCAACAAAAAAACACAAACACTGAAATGATTTTAACAATTAAAATCTGAATCAACTGACTGATTAATGAACACAAATGGGCATAGAATAAACCAGGTTATTAAATCAAAATAAACTTAATTAAACTAAACTAATGAGACTAAAATCAAAGGGGAAAATCAGAGGTTTAAACGTGCCACTAATAACACTAAGCAAACTAGGAATCAGAGAAAGCTTTAAAGATGTGAAAAGGAAACACGTGGAACAAACGAACACAAATCAATCTAGGCCCAGAAACTTGGTCGAGTTTCAATTAAAGTGAAGATTTAAACAAAAGAAAAGGAGAAGAAGAGAAGAGGAATAATAGGTAAAACAAAAACAGACAGAAAGATGAAGAGAACTCACCTACTAAACTCGACACCAACACCGGACTTCCAATTTATCCCAAAATAATGTTGATAGCTTGTTCTTTGTCAAGAACCAGCGACCTTCATTGTTTCGTGATAGATTGGCCTTGAATAACCAGAAAAATCGAGGAAATATCCCTTGCATGCACAGAATTCACTTTTAGGTTTTCAAGGTTTCAATCTTCGATTCAAGATTCGAAGGGGATTAGGGTGATTCGAGGGAAAACAATGACGGAACTGGTATAAGGGGATAAGGGTGGTTATGTGGTATCATTCTGGTGGGGTTTGGAGGTGGCGCCGCCACCGGAAAAAATTGGGCGATGCTAGGGTTCCGCTTCTTTGATCTGAAATTCGAAGAGTTTCAAAGGGATTTGAGTTGAATGGATCAGGGATTTGGGATAAGGAGGTGGAGGAGATTAAAGGGTGTAATTTTGGTGGCATTTGGCCGCCAGCCGCTGCCGTGGGCGATTTCCGGCTGGCGGCGGACGGTGGTTTGGGCGGCGTTACTCTGGGGTCTCTGAGGTGATGAGAGATGATGAGAGGGGGGAGGAGTGGTCGGACATATATATGGTAGAAGACAGAGCAGTTCTGAGCCGTTGGATGATAGAAATCCAACGGTTGTGATCAACGGGCATAAAACGAGGTCGTTTGGTATTTAACATGGGTGGACCGGGTAGGAGACATGGATCTGGGCCGGGATTTGGTCGGGTTTCAAGGTGTAATTGTTTGGGCTTGAGAAAAATTAAATAAAAAGGGCCCAAAAATCTGATTTTCTTTATTTCCCTTCTTTTCTTTTCAATTTCGAATTTCTTTTCTTCTTCAAATTAAAACAAAACCCTACATTAATAATTAAACTAAAATATCCTACCAAATTAACCTAATTACTCAAAATAATAACTACCACAACTAATTAAATATCAAATTAAAGGAAAAACTACCCAAAATTCAAAAAATAAGTTATTTTTTTTTTGTGATTTTTTCATTTTTGTAAAACATTAAATTACTAATTAACCTAAGAAATATAAAATCAAATCCTAAATGCAAATGCAATATATTTTTGTATTTTTTTGTGAATTAAACAAAATTAAACTTTCACACAAAGTGCAAACAATCAGAAAAATTCTATAACAATTCCTAAAATAACAAGTAATTAAAAAGAAAAATCTATTTTTGGAATTCTGTAGGAGTGATTCATGCGAGGCAAAAATCACGTGCCCATATCTATTACTACCTTTTACTATGTATCGAGTAATTCTCTTAACCAAAGTTTAGGTGAATGATAAAAGATCACCTAACTACTTTGTAACCTTGATTTTTCACAGGTTTCATCCTACTTTATTGATAATAACTATATTCTGTTTGTGTTAACCTTAAGTTAGACATTCAAAATCAACATCAACATCATTATATATGATGCCTTCTATTATTGATAAACGATCTCCTCTACAGGTATTTGAAACGGAAATGGCCCCAATTTACGTTTTTTCTTCCAGAGTTTGGCGTCACTGCCTTCAATAATTGGAGTTTTTTCTTCACGAGTAATAGATTTAACTATTTGAGGTTTATTAGGCTTTTTCCACTTTGTTATATTGAGTAAAAAAATTGACATATAACTAAGTCACCTTTCAAGAATTTGACCTTTATTCATTTTATTT
The DNA here is from genome assembly GCF_000393655.2 of Nicotiana sylvestris. Taxonomy (NCBI): domain Eukaryota; kingdom Viridiplantae; phylum Streptophyta; class Magnoliopsida; order Solanales; family Solanaceae; genus Nicotiana; species Nicotiana sylvestris. The sequence goes on along the minus strand of NC_091057.1, from coordinate 57,215,599 downwards.
ACTATTGAAACCTTGTCACCTTTGTTGTGGGGGAAGTTGGGGTTGGTGGGGGGGGGGATGTTTCCCAAGTTCTAAGCCCCCGTCTGGCCATAAAATTTGGGAGGTCTTTTTTTTTTTTCAAATATCTTTATTTATAAATTTTAATCATTTTTTGTCAAATTTTGAAAACAAAATCTTTAAATCCCCAAAACAGCTCTAGAGTAGTTTTCTATAATTTTCTACTCACAAAACTTCAAATTCTTTTCAAGTAAAATGCATGTCCAAACACATTTTCAACTTTCAAAAATCATTTCTCATCTCACCTTTAAAAACTTATTTTTTTTCAAGTTTCAACTAAATTTATGTCCAAACAGTGTCTAAATGGTTAGAGCCGAATGGGTCTAAAACACATTTGATACACAAGTGAAAACCAAAAGAGGTAAATGAAATAATAAAAACTTTGCCAATATTTGAAAATGTCAAAAGAGGAATTAGACTTGTAATCTAATTTTCGCAATTTCATATAACATCACCTATATAAGATTTTTAATCTTACCAAATGCTCTCTTCTTTTTTCAGCTGTTACTATTGACAAGTCCACCCTAATCTAAGAAATTAAAAGAGAGGACCAGCAAAAAGTATTTAATAACCAAAAAGAAAAAATAAATATGTACTTAACAGATTAAAAAATTCTTGAAAGTCAGAAATTAATTAAAAACCCAATAAAGGAAAACAACTTCTAACCTTTTCCCAAAACTTTTGAACTAGATCATCAATGTCTGACAAAAGTTAAACAAAGTCAAATAATGATACAAGGAAGAGTAGTATTAAATAGTACTACTACAAAATAATGGATTAGTTTATTCAAATTCTTGTCTTTATTCAAACGTTGAAGAAACAGGTTACAGAAAAAAGCCTTATCTTAAATGATAGGAGAAATAAAAAAACTGATTGAATCTGGTATAAGGGTGACCTTATACAAACCAAAAACCAATTTCCTCCACTCAACACACACACCCCTATCTACTATGGAAAAGCCAATAAACTTTCCGTATCCACTCAATCTTGTTACCTTTATAATTAAGACTTCCCTCAAAAAAAATTCTTGTTACTCACCATCTTCATATTCTCTCTCTTCAACACTATTTTTCCAGCATAGCATTACCAACTTAGGTATGTAACTTATATCCTCTAATAACAATGTCTGTATTTTTAAGCATTGATGACTAAAAGAAACTCTTTTTTGTTAGAGTTGGTTAGTGGGGTTGTTAGTTTCTTGGGGTATTTTTGCTCATAAAACAATGTGTGGATCATCAATGAGTTTTTCTTGCTATTCTATCACTATGCCTTGTTTTTTTCCTTTCAAGATTTGATCTTTAGGACCCAAATTGAACTTCAAGTTACTATCTTTTTTTGCTTCCTTCTGGTGTTGTGACTTTTGCATTATTTGCATAAACTGCTAGTGAGCTAGTGCTGTTAGATCATCATGTTATCCTATTTTAGAAGTAAAGCACAACCAAGTTTCTGTCTGTAGTCTTTGTTTGTTGTTTCCTTTAGTATCTGCGCTTTGAATAAGCTAGATGTGAATGGCATCTGGTTAATGTAAGCAAAACATACCAGATTGTACAATGGAGAATATCTCTAGAGGTGGCTAAAGTATTTGATTTTATGGAAAAACAACATTTTTTTTCAAACAGAAAAATTAACAGACTTGTTTTTCTTTTTTCAAAACAAGACTGCATCCTTAAGTTAGATGCACAGTGCAGTATGATCACTTTATTTTGCTTATTATTTCTTGTTTCTCAACAAGTATCGGCATATACATTAATCATTGCTTCGTTGAAATTTATTTGTATTTTGTTCTAGAAGAGAAAAATCCATATAGGTGATACCTACTGGTTGGGATTTGGGAATGGGTTTTTAGACTTGGTAGAGAACTTCCAATATTATTATTACTTTTTTTTTTCTTCTTACTTTCACTTTTATTTTATTTTGGTAATGATGATGATATAAGTTGAGCTTACATAAAGACATGGGGATTTATATCGCCAACTCCAACTTGTTTAGGACTGAGGCGTAGTTGTTGTATCCATTACTGGCATGAAAATATGATGGTTTTAAAGTAGAATCCTGATATTTAGTTTGTATGATTTTCATCTGAATTGAATAGGATTTTAGACCCCTACTTTGGTGCTAAAGTTCCTTGTCTTGTTATTACATTTCAGTTGGTTAGGTGAAGATGGCTCAGATCTTGGCTCCATCTGCACAATGGCAGATGAGAATGACAAAGAGCTCAACAGATGCTAATCCCTTGACTTCAAAGATGTGGAGTTCTGTGGTGTTGAAGCAGAATAAAAGACTTGCTGTTAAAAGCTCTGCCAAATTTAGAGTCTTTGCTCTCCAATCTGATAGTGGCACTGTGAACAGAGTGGAACAGCTGCTAAACTTGGACGTAACTCCATACACTGACAAGATCATTGCTGAATATATTTGGTATTTGATTCTTTCCTATACACACATCTTACTGTTTATTCAACATTTCACTCGAAAGGTTTATAAATTTGAATTATTCAGATAAAACTTTCAAACTAAAATAGTAGGGAATTAAGGGTTGTGACCATTATCATTATCTTTTCACTTTCACTGCCTTTTTACAGCTAGTTCTTTGTGGCCAGACTGACCCTATTTCGTTTCCTTAAAAACAGGATCGGAGGATCTGGAATTGACATGCGCAGTAAATCAAGGGTACATAATGCTGCTTCTTTACTTAATCAATGAAAGTTTGAGAAACTGAATTTATATTTTGTCATGAATCGTCTCTTAATTTCTTGCATTTAAATTTTCAGACTATTTCAAAGCCAGTCAAGCATGCTTCTGAGCTCCCAAAGTGGAACTACGATGGATCAAGTACTGGACAAGCACCTGGAGAAGACAGTGAAGTCATTCTATAGTAAGATCAGCAAATGAATTTTTTCTTCTTTTTGAAGATTTTTCCTTTCTTACACTCTTCCTTTTTGTTTTTTTGTTTTTCTTTCAAAAGCTAACCTCATATCATTTTACATCAGCCCTCAGGCAATATTTAAAGACCCTTTCCGTGGTGGTAACAACATCTTGGTGAGTTTGTTAGTTAACAATACTCATTCATGATGTTCTACTGAATATTTGATCTCATTGGTTTTGAAGTTTGGCGTTATTGTTTATGTAAATTGAAACAGGTTATCTGTGATGCCTACACACCAGCTGGAGAGCCAATTCCATCAAACAAACGCCATAAAGCTGCTCAGATTTTTAGCGACTCAAAAGTTGTATCTGAAGTTCCATGGTAACTTTAAATTCATCTGCCTCACTTCACTAGTTTTATGTACTGTTTAATTTTTTTTCTTCTGCATTATTTTTTCTGTGTCCCTAGAATAAGAGAATACCAACTATTCCCTTTGAACAAAACAACAAAATTAATATTGCTTATCCTTCACTAATTGAGTAAAACCACATTCACAAACTTCCTCGAAAATGACTTTACTAAGACATTGTGTTTTCTTGTGCATAAATGCTAAGCAATATTCAATATCTGCTTCTTAACTCTTTTAACTGTTTCGAAAAGAAAACTCTTTTAACTGATGGATGATGAAAACGAAACAATCATTTCTTGATGTTAATGCAAATCATTTTTTCTCTCACTGAAAATGGGATCAAAAGAGTATATGTTGTTGTATCGTGTCATGTTTTCTTCTTCCTCCCTGTTTTTGAATTTTAATATCATATTGCTAATATTGTCTAGCAATTGGTGTTGACTAGGTTCGGAATAGAACAAGAGTACACCTTACTCCAACAAAATGTGAAGTGGCCTTTAGGTTGGCCTGTTGGAGGCTACCCCGGACCTCAGGTAATAGTTGTTTTGCACAATAGAATGATCGGCAGCTCAAAAATCATCCACCACAAGTGCAACCTTTATCAGTCCCATAACTATTTTATCATCATGGAAACTTTAGGGTCCTTACTACTGTGGTGCTGGAGCGGATAAGTCATTTGGCCGTGATATATCAGATGCTCACTACAAGGCTTGTCTGTATGCTGGAATTAACATTAGTGGTACTAACGGAGAGGTTATGCCAGGACAGGTACCATTTTCTTCACATCTTTTGTCTATCACAATAACATCACTGTCAGTTATAGGCCTCTAATTGGAGAATTAACTTTAATGTTTTTGTGGCAGTGGGAATTTCAAGTAGGTCCTAGTGTGGGAATTGAAGCTGGAGATCACATCTGGTGCGCCAGATACATCCTTGAGGTAATTTTCTTCCTTTGACTGTTGCAATGGTTTGTCTCCTACCGTTATTAACTGGACTGAAAAATCAGATTTACTCATTCTGTTTTTTGTTCCTTGATCTAACAGAGAATTACTGAACAAGCAGGAGTTGTTCTCTCACTTGATCCAAAACCAATTGAGGTGATCTAAAATTTTTGATAAATCTTTTCTTTTTTTCAAATTAAGTTTAGTTATGAAACTCCATTTGTTCTTTTCTGGTTATGGTATTTACAGGGCGACTGGAATGGTGCCGGATGCCACACTAACTACAGGTAGTTCCTTTTTTCAAGAGAGAAACTGGCAATCTTAAAAATAAAATCTGGGATATGAATCTTTTAAATACTGAAATGGGAATGACATAAGTCACTTTCTCAACATGTAGTTAGTCGCTACAGCTACAAATTAGTCCCAAGTGACTTTTACGACACTCATCATTTTATTTCATGATTTTTCTTTCCACAAGTTCCTGTTTTCTGTTTAACAATCCCCCCTCCTCGCTTTTCATTTTTCCAATTTAGCAACTTCTTCTGAAAATCAATGTATGGTTTTCATCTAAGTTGCTCGGATTCTTCACTTCTGGTGCAGCACCCGTGTCGACACGACGTGGGTGTGGGTGTGGGTGTGGAATCCATTCCGGATCTGGTCAACCGATTTTGGGTACTCTGACCAAAATCGATAGAGAAATTCAGGACAGATCCAATGATTTCTGAAGTCAAAACAAAAGCTAAGGTGAAACTGAAGAAAAATAAGTTACCTTATATATACAAATTTCTATCTCAGTCCTTTTCCTTTTATCTCCTTCTTGATTCTCCTCTTGATCAATCCTTTATCCTTCTCGAAATACCTTGTAAATTTTTCACATAATGTCTCATAATTTAGACATTTTTATAACTCTATTTTTAGATATTTGAATTATTTTTAGCTGAATCTCCACAGACGTATCCACACCGGTATCCGTAACCCCGAATCTTAAGATTTAGATCATGAAGGATCCGAGCAACTTAGGTTTTCATAGGTTTTCATAGTAAAGCTCCTTTGAAAGATTCACTTAATAAGTATTCATGGTTGGTCGTTTGCAGTACACTAAGTATGAGAGAAGAGGGAGGATTTGAAGTAATAAAGAAAGCAATTCTGAATCTCTCCCTTCGCCACAAGGAGCATATAAGTGCTTATGGAGAAGGAAATGAGAGAAGGTTGACTGGAAAGCATGAAACTGCAAGCATTGACAAATTTTCATGGGTATGCCTGCTGCTGGTCTTTCCTTCAAGCTGCTGATCTTTCCTTCACTTAGACATAAATAGGCTGTACCAATTGTCCTCATTCCTGTGTGATTTTCTAAATTTGCAGGGAGTTGCTAACCGTGGTGCCTCAATCCGTGTGGGGCGTGACACTGAGAAGCAAGGCAAAGGTAAGTTTCTGCTTTATTAGAGGAGTAACATTAATATATTCCTTTTGTTTTCTGTGCGAAGAATGGAAAATTAGATTATTTTTGTGGACCACTTTTATCAACATACATCTATCATACAAAGAAAGGTAAAATACTGGATCTGAAAATAAAAAAAAGATGATTTACTCTATTCTGAACAGTTATGCCCGAGCCATGTATCCATGTTTCTTAGTGCCTTTTAATCAACTGTAAACTATTTAGCTATACGCTTACTTAGGCTGGTATTGATGGTCTTTCTGATGCTGGTTGTTTCTCTTTTTTGTTTATGGGATTGGTGGATGCAGGTTATTTGGAAGACCGCCGTCCAGCTTCAAACATGGACCCCTATGTTGTGACTGGATTACTTGCCGAAACTACTATTCTGTGGGAGCCAACCCTTGAGGCTGAAGCTCTTGCTGCTCAAAAGCTCGCATTGAATGTTTAGATTATTTAAGGGCAGATTGATCCATAATAATCTTCTTAGAGTTCATGATCTGCTAAGTGAAGAAACTTGTACCTTGTTTAGATTCCCTTTTAGGGAAAATCTTGTAAAGGAACCACAATTTATCAGTTATTCCTATAAAAGAGGTTCCTTAAGACAATGAGACTGTAATTGTTGGACTACTTTGAACATATTTATCTTTCTTTTCTCCAGATGAATCGATTACTTCTGCCATTCTGATCTCGCGAAATTGACCTTTGAACACAATAATCAGATAGTTGAACATATTTATAGTAGTCATAAACAACGGACACTCTTTTCCCTTGGTCTATCTATAACTGGAGGGCAGAATTAGGAAACCTTGTTCTAATTAATCAATCATGTACATTTCAGTTACAGACTAGTTCAATCAGTTATCTGAATTATCTAATATCCTCTGTATCTGTTATGGCTCTTATGAGAATTCATCATAGTAGATTATTGCAATGTTGGTCATCTATCTATCACAACTCTCCTCCTTTATCTGGATTTAAATATGTTACATCGCTCGGATATCTGTGTCCAGCAGGCCATTTTCCAGAACTTTGTGTTTTCTAAATGCATGTTTATGTTGAACTAGGAATTGTTTGCATGTTTTCATCATATGGTCATATCTAGTTCATGCTCATTTTACAGGTGTGCAAAGTAAATGAAGAGTCCAGTTGAGAAAAAGATGCATAACTGCATTTACAAGTTTGTATTTTCTTGAGAATATAATAAAGTACCTTTTACATCTGTGTGAAGCCAAAGTGATTCCTTTCCTCTACTAGGATGCAACTGAAAATTAGTTCAAGATATTCTCGTCATTTCTTTGGCTTTAAGACAATTTTTTAAAGAAAAAAAAGGAACAAAGCAACAACCGGTCACCGTTATTAAGATAAAGAATGGAACAATCATGGCTATATAAATATGCATTCTGTATTTGAAATCACAAAAGTGAGTGATTCAATAAAATTTCCCTTCTTTGCTTCTGTCAAAGCTAAACTTGTCAGGCCATGGCTTCAGGGGCAGGAAAATCAGCAGCATTTATGCTTTTGATACTTAATGTCTTGCTTTACTTCATTGTTATTATAATTGCTTCTTGGGCTGTTAATCATGCCATAGTAAGATCCAAAGAAACAGGTAATTCGTATCGTCCATCTCTTTTTCTTTCCTGTCAAGGCAAAAGTTGTCCTCCATTAGTTCCAACATATTTAATAAATATTTTTTTCTTGATTTTAACGTGTCACAAAAAATATTTGCAGCATCAACTCTGCCAATTCCAGCTAAGATCTTTCCTATATTCTTTCCTTTTGGAAACATGGCAACTGGTTTTCTCATCATATTTTCACTTATTGCTGGAGTGGTGGGCTTCATTACCTCACTTACTGGAATTCAGAATGTGATACAATGGAATGCTCCCAATTTACATGCAGCTGCTTTCTCTTCTCTCACTACTTGGTTACTCACATTACTCGCCATGGGGTAAATAATACTACCACTAAAGTTTATATGTTTGTGGTGCGCGTTACATTTATAATTTTTTGATAATCATATATGGTATAAGTATTTCATAGTAAGAAAAGAGAAAAGGAAATGTTGTAGTCTGCCACTTTTGAGGGTGTTGATCTTTTTTCCTTTTCTTTTTTTTTTGTGTGTGTGTGGCTGCAGGTTGGCTTGTAAGGAGATTGATATGGGGTGGACTGACTCAAACTTGGTAAGTTTCCGCATATTGAGTCAGAAAAAACAGAGGCAGATTCAACATTTTAGTAGCAAGTGCGACCACACACTGACCAACAATATATATATACACACCATCACCACCACCAACAAAAACCCAGTGCAATCTCACGCGTGGGGTCTGGGGAGGGTAATGTGTATGCAGATCTTATTCCTACCTTACGAAGGAATAGAGGCTATTTCCAATACACCAAAAGAACTTAAAACATATAAATAATAAATCAAATCTATTTTGTACCTATTGATTCTACATTATGGATTCAACTTTGATGGTGAATTGGAAATATAGTAGCAATATAAAATTATAATTTTTAATTGCAATTTTTGCAGAGGACCTTGGAGGTAATATTGATAATATTGAGCGGGACACAAATGTTCTGCACTGGTGCAATTCATGCTGGAATTGGAGATGTTGCTACTCGAGACCTTTAAGCAGAGGAAGAGTTTGAAAAGATTCCCAATTTGTTTATACAGAAGAACCTATTATTTTTTCTTTCCCTCTCATTTTACGCATCTTTAAGTTTTAATGTGTGTGTAATATGTATTGATTTTGTTGTCTTGTCCTTTTCTTAATGGACTTTGTAAAGATGTGTTACATGGTGTTCTTTGTCTTGAGCAGATTGAAGAAAGAGTTGTTTGATTTGTTTCTTGGTCTTTTATATTGATTTATAAAAGTGAATTGAATATAAAAATAATTTTTTTTTTTTTTGCAGCCGATTCTAGCGTTCACTTTGAGGTTTTATTGAATATGTCGAAAAGTTTCACATTAAACTATGTGATTTTGTTTACTCTTGCAAGTAACACTAAAGCTATGTGATTATTTGATTAATATTACATGTCCCGCGATAAATAAGGAAGAAATTAAAAAATAGTCAGAGTTACAACTGATCGTTCAAAAATAGCTCAATTTTAAAAGTAATAAAAATTTAGTTGCTTTTCATGTAAAGATAAATCTAAGCGAAAACACTGTTCAAACCCGGAAAATACGCCAGTATATTATACTGGAGTCCCAGCATAAGTATGCTTGAACTCCAGCATATTATACTGGAACTCCAGCATAATATGATGGAGTTCCAGCATAAGTACACTAGAACTCCAGCATAATATACTGGAGTTCCAGCAAGTATAATTGTCCAGTATAATATACTGGAGTTTGGAGCACCGGTGCTCTAGTCTCCAGTATATTATACTGGAGTCAGCAAAGTATACCGGTCCAGCATAATATGCTGGAGTTCATACACATGTGCACTGAACTCTAGTATATTATGCTGGACCGGTCTCTGTTGCAGCAAAATAGTGGTTATTTTTCATTGATTTCGCAAACGCTGACTATTTTTGAATGACCAATTCGAAAACTGATTATACCGTGCTATTTTTAACGATAAATAAGGTAACTTAGTGTACCATCATTTGCCACCCCCAACCCAAAGAGATAGAAAAAAAGAAGAGAAATGTCAGGAATGTGCCATTTGAAAATGCTAAAAAGATGGATGACCAAAAAACCAAGTAGTAATTTCAATATTAGGGAACTAGAATAGCGTGTAATTTTTTTGTTTTTTTGTTTTTTTTATTTGCGGGGGGGGGGGGGGGATGACTCATGATTAATTATTCAATTAACATGAATTGTCAAATAATAAAATATTATAATATTTAGGCCAAGCTGAGGATCTACTGGAAACAACCTCTCTATTCTTACAAGGTAGGGGTAAGGTCTGCATATACACTACCCTCCCCAAACTCCACGGTGTGGGATAATACTAGGTATGTTGTTGTTGTTGTTGTTGTTGTTGTAATATTTAGGCCAACAATATCGATAACAAGTTACCACACGCTAGTAGATGATTTGAACATCAAAGCAAATACTTTAATAACCTAAATATTTAATGATGAGATCATACAATATTTTAAATTAAAACCTATATATTCGGCAATGAGATTCGTTTAGTGATACATTATGCGAGTCTGATGTTGATGATTTGTCAAACTTCATGAAAGAACCAGATAGGAACCTGATACAATCAGGTTCCTTGTGCTCACTGAAACATACCTTGTTGTCTCGCTTTATACTCAAAAAAGACAGACAAGGGAACTACACAGCGAAAGTTAGGATCAGGTCCCCAAGTCGTCGCACAAATTAACTCTACAACTATTAAAGCTGGTGCACTGTACTTGCAATAGTACCGCAATACATCTGCAGTTTGCTAGAGACCGAAAATGTTCTTGTAACTACTCTCATGATCTCCCATATATATACAACATGTTACAAGGCTTTAACCTAATACATGCAATTACAAAGCATACATTCTCTCAAGTGTGCAGCCGCTGCTATTTCCCTCAGGTGCATTGAAGAATAAAGCAGCTACAAAATAAAGGACCAGATCCCAGAAGTGAATATGTCTTGCGCCCTTTAGTATTGTTGTGTCTTTGTTTTATATTATTTAATTGTAAATCTTAGACAGCTTTTTAGAAGCATTTAGTTGGACATCATTTAAACCATAATTGCTTTTGGTTGTTTGACTAGAGTTAGTCAAGTGTGTAGCTTTGTAATAGAGTTATTACAAAGGGCTTACAATATGTTATGTAAGAGGTGAGGGATTAAGAGTTTAATTCCTAGATTGCAATAGCTTTTAATCTAAAATTTGCTCAATTAGTGAAGTTGAAATCCTAATAGGGTAGGTCGACGTGTGCTGGGAGTTTTTCACATAAATATTGTGTGTGTTTTATTTACTAATATTTACTATGGAAACTGATAGAGAACCTGATTCTCTATATTGTTTGATGGACCCTTAACCTAGAAAGGATCTTCATGGCTGCTCCACCAAACTTCGAGAAAGGACAATCAACCTACAGACCACCAATATCCAATGGTCAATACTATGGTTGGTGGAAAACAAGATTGCATGACTTTATCATGGATGAGGACTCGGATCTGTGGGATGTGGTCTGTGATGGCCCTTTTGTTCCCATGAAAAATAATGGTGAGGGAATATCTGCAGTCCCAATAACAAGAATGGAGTATAAAAATGCTGATAAAAAGGCCATCGAGAAGAACTTTAGGGCAAAGAAGATTCTTCTTTGTAGCATTGGACCAGACAAATACAATCGCATATCTACGTGTCAATCTGCTAAAGAGACTGGGAAGCTCTCCAAACTGTCCATCAGGAAACTACTCAAGTTAAGCAGTCCAAAACTAATATGCTTACTACCGAGTATGAGCTTTTCAAGATGAAAGAGGATGAGTCCATTTAAGACATGCATACACGTTTCAGCTCTATTATCAATGAGCTTCACTCCCTTGGAGAAGTCATCCTAAGAAACAAGCTGGTCTGCAAAATACTCAGTGTTCTACCAGTTTCTTGGGAAAGTAGAGTGAATTCTATCACTAAAGCTAAGGATCTGCAAAAGCTGACTATTGATGAACTCATTGGAAATCTCAAAACTTATGAGATGAAGAAGAAGAAAGATCTTGAAAGGAGAGAACTCAAAAATGAGAAGAACCTGGTTCGTAAGGCTAACAACAGTGACTTAGGTTGTGATGAGACAAACATGGTCTATCTTACTCGAAGATTCCATAAAACTGTTTGAAGAAATGGAGGAATTCCCAAGAGAGGAAGTACTAGCAGGACAACAAAAAAAATTATTGTTGTCAGAAGTGCAGAAAGCCAGGACATTTGATCAAAGAGTGTCCTCTTCACAAGCAGGACCACTACAAACACAAAGCAGAGAAAGTGATCAAGAGGAAACAAGTTCCAGACAGAAGATTCAAGAGAAGAGATGTCGCTGACAATATTGTGAAGCAGGCTCTGGCTGCCTGGGGAGATTCCCCAGTGAATCTGAGGGTGAGGATGACCAAAGAGACACCTCCATGATGGTTGTAGAAAGTGGATCTACAGAATATGATTCTATCTTTGCACTCATGGCCAAATATGATGATGATGAGGGCAACGAGGAAGATGAGGTAAATTTTCTTGACGTTCAAAGAAACTTGAAAACTTACTCTCAAAAGAAACTGATATCTTTAGCAAACATTTTGATTTATGCTTATCTCAACCTCATTAATGATAAAAATGCTTTAACTGAGGAAATTGGAGAGGTAGAACAAGAGAGAGATGATTTGGTGGTTGTAGTGATAGATCTGAAGGAACAAATAGAAGAAATAACAAGAGAAAATACCTTGTTAAAATATCAAATAGAAAAATAGATGAACACCCCTAAAGGAAAAGAAGTGGCTTGATAGACTCAACTTAAGCTTGAAAGTGAGCTCAAAGAGGTCAAACTAAGTCTCACTACTAAGCTTGAAAAGAATAGACAACTTCAGAAGGACTTAAAAAGGGCTAAAAATGATTTAGATAAGTCCCTTACATGGACCTGGTCCTCTGATGCAATCACGTTTATGTATAAAAGTACTTGTGGAAACAGACAAAGGAATCGGGTTCCATAAGGCTAAATTCCCTTATAATCCCTATATCAAAATGTTATTTTGACTGATAATTGGCTCTGCAAGGTCAAACTGGTTACTACAAGGACTATTGTAAAGCTAAATTTTAATCTCAGCAGTAAAACAAAGTCTTTGTTGAAAAGCAACCTACTGTTAAGGAACTTGGTACTCAGAATAAGAAATATATGATGCTTGCATGGACAAAAAGAATTTTGATTCACCCATTCTATAATTACAAGGGACCCAAATTGATTTGGGTTCCTAGATCTAACCAGTGATTTTATGTGCATGCAAAAGTGAAAGGAAGCAGCCAAAAATTGTACATGGACAATGGCTGCTATAAACATATGACTGGAAGGATGGATGATTTTCTCTTACTCAAGGCCTTGCAAGGTCGGAGTGTATCCTTTGGAAATGGCAAGAAGGGATATATTATTGGCGTTGGAAAGATTGTCAAAACACTTTTCCACTCAATTGAAAATAGGTATTATGTTAATGGCTTGAAATACAGCTTGTTGAGGTGGAGGTGGAACAGGAACGTTGTCTTGAGGCGGACGGCCTCGTCTAATTGCTCGAGGTTCAAAAGGAACTTCATCAACTTGGTCATCATACCTGTCATCCCCCAATGGCATGTTTCCAAGAAGATCATTGTTATTGAGAGACATTGTATCACCTACAATTGTTTCACAAAAAGATTAGTAACCCAGAAGTAAAGGAAGACAAATCATACACAAAACCAAATATATAGCTAAATCTGTTTTTAGCTCCCCGGCAACGGCACAAAAAAGTGATGTCATCCAAGTTCACACCTCAAATTAGGGTTGTGAAGCGGTCGATGCAATTATAATAACCCAACTAGGAGTCGGGATCAAATCCACATGGAACGTAGATGGGATTAGGAATATACTTGGACTAAGCGTATAATGTGTCCAAAATGCACTTCCACACACTTTGTTGTTTTTGTCCACTTCTAAATTAAGCTATTGTTTGCAAATATAAGACTAGAGAATGATATTTTTGGTGTTGTTTTTTAAGTTATAAAAGATCTATGGTTGTGACTTTCACCTAGGTAGTTGCCTAACGGGTTGTGGGCTTTAGAACAAGTTTCGTTGGTCGGGACACAATATAGCAATCAACATGCAATTACCCACTCAATACCTCTCGGTAATAGAGTGGTTTTGCCTAAGTTGGCTTTATCAAGTCCAAATGGGTAATTCACAAAACAATTGATAGATGCTCAATTAGGGTCTTACTATCTCTAGATTCAATCCTTTAACTGGGACTATCAATTTCTTGAGTTCATCCCAATTTCTTGTTAGCTAAGTTTTCCTGGACTCAATCTCTCTTTCTCAAGTAGAGACAAAGCCAAATAGGCTTGAATCAATGTTTGCAACTATTAATTCTATAATTAAAGCAAGAACTAGGCTAAATATTATACACCCAACCATAAACAAGCCCTAAATCAAATACCTATTAGGTACCCACACTAGAGTTGGGTCACAACCCTAACTAGAAAATTAGCTACTCATAGATGAAAATGAAGAATAAAGAAGAAATGATAATTAAACTCATATTGTAAAATTAAAAGGCAAAAATCTAATGTTTAATCACTAAAGTAAGCTAAAGATACTAAAACCAGTAAAAAAATGGCTACAAACTTTCTGAAGTTCCAACTTGACCTAATTTTGACAAAAAGACTATTTATACACAACTGAAATTATCTGACAAAATTGCCCATGCGGAGGTTTTGCGGCCGCACAATTCTGTGTGCGGTCTGCACTTTGAAGCTGGCTTGACAGGATGGACTTCTGCGGCCGCACTTCTTCAGATTTTGCGGACCGCACATTTCTGAGTGCGGTCGCACTCTTGAACTTGAGCTTAACATGAGACACTTCTGCGGGCCGCACATTTCTGAGTGCGGTCGCACTTTTGAATTCTGTGCTGCACAATAATGGTGCGGTCCACACTTCTTCATGGACCCAGAATCACATCTCTCTGAACCTCATCTTCTGCAACGGCACAATAATTGTGTGTTCCGCACATTGCAAGGAAATCTGTAAGAGGTTTCTTCATGGTCTTCGGTCGCACTCAATATTGTGCGATCCGTATTTTGCTCTTTTTGCTTTGTTTTATTCCTTGTCCCAAAATTACTCCTTCTTCAGTTGATTTTCATCTCTTTGACTCATATTCCAACACTCCTGCAAGTAAGCACATTTCATCAGTTTTCAGGAATTGATAGAATATAAGGGTCCACCAAACTTTATAGAAAACGAGGTTCTCTATCAGGTCTAATAGTACACACACATATACACAACAGTAATTAGATGACAAAAGGAATTTTACATGAAAAATTCACAGCTCAATGGGATTAAAAACCACGACCTACCCTTGTAGGATTTCAACTTCACTACTGAGCAAATTTTGGATTACAACTTATGCAACCTAGGAATTAAACTCTTAAACCCTCACTAACTTGTAACACACCTATTACAAGCCACTTTGAAATAACTCTATTACAAAGACTTTGAAACTTGACTAACTCTAGCCAAGACTTAAACACACAAGTTTAAGGTTTACAAGGGTTTCCTACAGAATGCTTCTTAAACAAGCGAGATAGGAATTTTAGTTTAAGACTATTACAAAGTTACAACTCAAATAAGGATATATAATAACTCTATGTGAGAACTGGTTCGTAGTTGCTTTATTCTTTATTCTTGAAGCACTTGAAATTTTCTTGTTGAATGGTCACGTGAATGAGCTTCTCAAAATGTTCAAGTGATTTGTTTTACTTCCCTTGAATGAATATATACATGTGTGACATCACTTATAATGATGTTATCAAGGTACGTAAAAAGTCTTCCCTAAAAAGTTAACTGCAGCACTGTTCCTGTACTGTAGTATGTGCAGGCAACAACTTTCCATCTGGAAAGTTGACTTCGTACAGTTTCCTCAGGAACAGGTAGGGACCTGTTCCTTCAGCTGGTCCTTCCACTCTGAAGAATTGAATCATATTCCACGCTAAATCCCAACTTGGAACATTGTGATCTTGAGGTCTTGTAAATGTGTAACAGGTTCCTTATCTGGTTCTGGATAGTAAGTTTGTTAGACCATCAAAATATAAAGTAAAGTACTTATAACCAAAGTACTTGTAACCTATCAATTTTCCCTTTTTTATTATGACAAACTTATAATTGAAAATCCTAGAAAGAGCCACTAAGGACCAGATTGTGAACCAGAAAGACCTTAAGTCCCCCCCCCCTTTTGAAGCTCTGCATCCCACCATAATCAGTACCTGAACTTTTGTGAGTACCTGACCTTTTGTGTGTTCCCCCTGAATCTGTAATTTTTTGGATTATTATTCATTCATGCTCTCATCTCATTCATTCATGCATGAATTCATACTTGTTATTATTCAATTAAAACTTCCCCCTTTTGGCATCATAAAAAGCACATAACAGGTTATTGGCATAAAGAAGTCTAGCATAGCTAACTCATGCCACTTATGTGCTTACAACATGATAGAAAATAGAAATAAAAGAGTAGCATCATAGATAGCAAAAAGGAAATCACTTTCATTAACCAGATTTGGGCTTTTACAGGCGGGAGTAGAATCATTGTTTTCATCCACAGTCTAAAACAAACAAAAAAACAATTGCCAGAAACAACAAAACATCACCAAAAGCAACTTAAGAAGATAGACACTGAAAACTGGACACTAAGGGAACATCCTTTAAGGGACACTGGATGAAGGGGGCTTGGAAGAGGAAGCAAGAGTTTGGAGGACAAGATCCATGCAAGTTGTCACGACCCAAACTGAAGGGCCATGACTAGCACCCGACCACACTTGCCGAGCACCAACGTACATTTCATCTAACCTTCATTATTATCTTTTAAGGATGACGAGATAAATATAAATGGTAGACCTAGATCATGGACAACCAGCAATAAAATATGATGGCATGAACATACATAGCAGGGGATGACCAGACAATCAAGAAACTACGTATAAGGTATGAGCTACCACTCTACTATGAAAGACTATACAACAAAAACTAGCCGACAAGGCATACCAAACTATACATGAGCCGACACCTGTCTATGAGCCTCTAAAAGAACATAAGTGTTGCAACATAGCCGGAACAGGGCCCCGACATACCCATAATGTCTATAACAAAAATTGCATACCAAGACCAAGGCAAGTCCGGAGAAGGGATCTCGCCAATCACCGCTGAACTGGACAGTCTACTGTGGTGGGGGAGCTGCACCTACCTGTCTATCAGGACCTGCAGCACGACATGCAGCGTCCACAAATAAAAGGACGTCAGTACGAATAAAGTACTGAGTATGTAAGGCAAGGAACCATAAATACGATCAGTAATGTAAGCAAGGATAAAGAATATACAACCTGTAACATCTTAGTACCTCTGAGGGCTACTTACATGAAATGCATGATACATATGTATAAATACATAAACCTTTAAAGCATTCGCCTCTGTGGGCATCATCATCATCATATCGTACCCGACCATAATAGGCTCGGTAGAATCGTACCCGGCCACGTGGAGCTCGGTAAAACCCAACTGATCAGTGGTTGCACAATAGGTGCCGTACCCGGCCAACTATAGCGTGGCTCGGTAGAGTAAAATAGATACATATATATAATGCATGCTCGACTCATGGAATCACATTCTAAACCTTTCGGAGTGACGTAAGGTCGGTATCCTCTGTACACGTTATTAGGACTAACTCTTCACTATGAACCTTATAAGAATCAGGAAGTACCAACAACATTGATAACATAAGACTAAGAGAAGCAACATTAACATCAATCGTTCCATAAGAGGGAAAACAATGTAAGTACTGCTAGCTTCTAAGAGTAGAGTATCTTGGAAGCTCGTTCATTACATTATGTACAATCGGAGTCGTGCAAAAGAAGGAAAGGGATAGCCTCACATACCTTGTATATACTTCCCCAATCTCAAGCTATGCAATTGTCAAAACTCCTTAGTCTACAATAAGAGAAACGATACTATCGTTATCATTTAAGCGTCATAACTATTATGTATCGACCACAACCTATTTTACGATGAAACGGACAGCACCTCCCCTATATATATGACCTCACACCATTCAAAACAGTCACCAAACAGCCCAAACAACATCAATAATAAACATATTGAGCCTCCCAAAATAGTCCACACATAGCCTAATCACTCCATACATACGACGACCACCGTAGTCGTGTCAAACAACCTGGAAATGTTACGAATAACTATCAGCCCATAACCCTACATATATATGGTGTTTCTCCACACCCTTCCTCCTCCAAAACTCCACAAGATAGTAGTAAAATACGCAGCCCAACAATAACGCAAAACAGTCCACAAAACAATAACATTACTACCAAGCCTTTCGATATATATCTCACAAGTTCTAGCTTCAATGGCTTAGCCGCAACTTGGATAATCTTAAATACATATAGAGTAAGAGGTTCCTTACCTTTATACAGAAAGAACAACTCCAATTTGACCTTAAATTTCCATGAAATATCCCTCCAATGCTGCCACAACAACAAAAAAGCGAAACTAGCGATCAATTAGTGTTTTTCGGCACTAGAATCACTTTAGAAGGCTTGAAATCACCTAGGATTGATATTAAGAACATGAGGGAGTATTTACAGAACATAAACCCTTTAAAACAACCTCCCACACGAGCTGAAACGACACAAAAATGAGCAACAACAAGAAGAACAAGAGACTTACTAGCGCCACGGAATTCCCGACACTTGATTTGTGTTGTTTGCCCTTTTTTTGGGTCTTGAATCTTGAGAGAACCTTGAGAGGATGTTCCTAGGGTTCTAAGGTCTGAAAATAGTGAAAATAAATGACTTAAAACGGGTTGGAGGCATCCTATATAGGTCCAAATATCTTAAACCGACTTAGTGGGCCCCATAGAGAGGTGCTTGGCGCAGTCTCGCGAAAACGCGAATATCTCTCTACTCCGAGATCGTATCGATGAACGGTTTAATGCGTTGGAAACTAGACTCATAGATATTTAATTTGGTTGGTAGATCACCCCGTAATTCCTTGTAAATTATGAGAAAAGATTAGAAACATTTGACCTAATGTTTAAGTAAAATTATGAACCTAAGTTGCGACAACTTTTGTCGACTTTTGTTTCATAACTCGTTTGACTTCAAGACTTATGATACGGATATTATATGATTAAAATACCTTCATAAATGACCTCTTGAGTGTATTAAGCACCGCTAGATTACCTGAAAATTCGAGTTACAACATCCTTGATTCGTTTAACTTCTAATACTGGTTAATCACCCTTATACACTCTTGTATCACTTAAGACCAATAGGATTGACTTCTTATCATCTCAAAGATAATTCCTTCTTGGATTTATGTTAACTAATATATGGCATGAACTAACACATGTGGATATGGGTTGTAACACCCTCCCCCCTTAGGAACATTCGTCCTCGAATGTAAGGGTTTATGGGGAGTTTAAATCATCGTGGATTCCAATGGAAATTTCCGATCAATTTTCCCCTATAAAATGGTCACTAGCAAAACTTGCAAGTAATTAATCCCAACATATGGCTTCACAAGGCTACACAAAGCATTATGCGTATTTACATTATCTACATATCACCATTTTGTATTAAGGAGGAGTATTCTCAAATTATTGCTTACCTCATAGAGCCGTTTCACCTTCCAATGTATTCTGTCTTCCACCAGCATCCTTGTTATCTTTATTCTGGAATAAGTAAGGGTATTTAGACTTCATCTCCTCTTCTGCTTCCCATGTCATTTCTTCCATATTTTTGTTCCTCCACAATACTTTGACGGAAGCTACATCTTTTGTTCTCAGCTTGCGGACTTGCCGATCTAATATCGCCACTGGCACTTCTTCATATGATAGGTCCTCTGTAACTTGTACATCTTTGATAGGGATGACTCGAGAAGGGTCTCCAATACATTTTCTCAACATAGATACATGGAATACCGGGTGAACAAATTCCAATTCGGATGGCAATTCTAACTCATAAGCAACCTGTCCAATCCGTCGAAGAATTTTATACGGCCCGATATACCTTGGACTCAGCTTACCTTTCTTCCCAAAACGCATAATACCCTTCATTGGTGAGATCCTCAGGAAAACCCAATCACCAACCTCAAACTCTAGATCACGACGTCGGACATCAGAATAAGATTTTTGCCTGCTTTGTGCCGTCCTCAATCGCTCCTGTATCACTTTCACCTTCTCAATAGCTTGGTGAATCAAATCTGGCCCATATAATTCTGTTTCACCGACTTCGAACCATCCAACTGGTGATCTACATCTCCTCCCGTATAGTGCCTCATATGGGGCCATTTTAATACTGGAATGGTAGCTATTGTTATAGGCGAATTCTATGAGTGGAAGATGATCATCCCAATTCCCCTTAAAATCTAGAACACATGCTCGTAGCATATCTTCCAGTGTCTGAATGGTACGTTCAGCCTGTCCGTCAGTCTGCGGATGAAATGCAGTGCTGAGATTTACCTGTGTGCCTAAACCCTTCTGGAAAGACCTCCAAAAGTTAGCCGTAAATTGAGCTCCTCGGTCTGATATAATAGATATGGGCACACCATGAAGCCTAACAATCTCCTTGATATACAACTTCGCATAATCTTCAGCCGTGTAAGTTGTCTTCACTGGCAGAAAATGGGCACATTTTGTAAGTCGATCAATTATCACCCAGATGGAGTCAAACTTATGATAAGAGCGAGGTAATCCAATAATGAAGTCCATATTAATCACCTCCCACTTCCAGGTCGGAATCTCTATATTTTGAAGCAATCCACCGGGTTTCTGATGTTCTATCTTTACTTGTTGACAATTGGGACACTGGGCTACAAATTCTGCAATAGACTTCTTCATATTATCCCACCAATACTGCTCCTTGACATCATGATACATCTTTGTCGAGCCGGGATGGATGGAATATCGGGATTGATGAATCTCATTCATAATCTTCTCTCGCAACCCTGCCACATTAGGCACACACAATCGGCTCTGGTATCTCAGTGCCCCATCTTTTCCGATCCCAAAAGCCATACTTTTACACTGTTGAATGCTTTCTCTTAATCGTACTAAGATAGGATCTTCATATTGTCGTGCTTTTACCTCGGCTACCAAAGATGATTCTGATGTATTCTGTACAGTAACACCTCCATCATCAGAGTCTAACAATCTGATTCTCATATTGGCTAGCTGATGAAGCTCTTTAATCAACCCCCATCTACCTGCCTCAATATGTACTAAGCTTCCCATTGATTTACGGCTGAGAGCATCTGCCACAACATTGGCTTTACCGGGATGATACAATATCTCGACGTCGTAGTCTTTCAATAATTCAAGCCACCTACGCTGCCTCAAATTCAACTCTTTCTGCTTGAAGATGTATTGTAAACTCTTGTGATCTGTGTAGATGTCAACATGGACGCCGTATAAGTAGTGCCGCCATATCTTCAAAGCATATATTACTGCAGCCAATTCCAAATCATGGGTTGGATAATTCTTTTCATGCTTCTTCAATTGTCTTGATGCATAAGCAATCACATTCCCACGCTGCATCAATACGCACCCCAAACCTATACCTGAGGCATCACAATATACCACATA
The DNA here is from genome assembly GCF_000393655.2 of Nicotiana sylvestris. Lineage (NCBI taxonomy): Eukaryota > Viridiplantae > Streptophyta > Magnoliopsida > Solanales > Solanaceae > Nicotiana > Nicotiana sylvestris. Next base: position 57,194,571 of record NC_091057.1, on the reverse strand, counting down.
ACCTTCTGTTCCTTCAGGAAGAGTGAGCACTGGTGCAGATGTCAATCGATTCTTCAACTCCTGAAAACTACGTTCACAAGTGTCAGACCACTGGAATTTGGTAGCTTTTTGTGTTAACTTAGTCAATGGTGATGATATAGAGGAAAATCCTTCTACAAACCGCCTATAATATCCTGCTAGCCCTAGGAAGCTGCGGACTTCTGATGGTGTTGTAGGTCTCGGCCAATTCTTTACTGCATCGATCTTCTGAGTGTCGACACTAATACCCTCATCAGATATCACATGGCCAAGGAATGCTACTGAGTTCAGCCAGAATTCACATTTGGAGAGCTTAGCATATAACTTACGATCCTGAAGCGTCTGTAATACTATCCGCAAGTGGCCCGCGTGTTCCGCCTCCGAACGAGAATACACTAGAATGTCATCAATGAATACAATCACGAACACATCAAGATAGGGCCTGAATATAGTATTCATGAGATCCATAAAAGCTGCTGGGGCATTTGTTAGCCCGAACGACATCACCAAGAACTCAAAGTGCCCATATCTTGTCCGGAAGGCCGTCTTTGGAATATCTTTCTCCCTAACCCTTACCTGATGATACCCTGAACGTAAATCAATCTTGGAGAAATACTTGGCACCCTGGAGTTGGTCAAACAGGTCATCAATTCTTGGAAGTGGATACTTGTTCTTTATAGTAGACTTATTCAACTGTCGATAGTCGATACACATCCGTAACGACCCGTCTTTCTTCCGCACGAATAGGACTGGTGCACCCCAAGGTGAAGTGCTAGGCCTAATAAAGCCCTTATCTAGCAAGTCCTTCAACTGCACCTTCAACTCTTGCAACTCTGCCGGGGCCATTCTGTATGGAGGAATAGAGATCGGTTGAGTGTCAGGCAACACATCAATGCTAAACTCAATCTCCCTTTCAGGAGGAAGGCCTGGGAGTTCATCTGGGAAAACATCTGGGAATTCGTTGACCACAGGGATTGATTGTAAAGTAGGCGGTTTCGCCTCCGCATCCCTAACGCGAACGAGATGATAAATGTAACCTTTTGAGATCATTTTCCTTGCCTTAAGATAGGAAATAAACCTACCTTTCGGTGTAGCAATGTTCCCTTTCCATTCAATGACGGGTTCACCCGGAAATTGGAACCTAACCATCTTCGTACGACAGTCAACATTTGCATAGCATGAGGCCAACCAGTCCATTCCTATTATCACATCAAAATCAACCATTTCTAACTCAAATAAATTTGCCGAGGTTTGACGACTACAAATCATCACAGTGCAACCTCTATATACCCTTCTAGCAATCACAGAATCTCCTATCGGAGTAGATACCGCGAGGGGTTTACTTATCAATTCAGGTTCAATGCCAAACTTATTAGCCACAAAGGGTGTAACATATGATAATGTAGATCCCGGATCAATCAGCGCATATACATCATAAGAAAACACAGATATAATACCTGTAACAACATCTGGAGATGACTCGAGATCCTGTCGACCTACTAGAGCATAGGTTCGATTTTGAGCACCACTCGAACTCGGCACTGCACCTCTACCCCTACCACGACCTGTCGACTGCTGAAAACCCCGTGCTGGAGGTCGAACTGATGAGGAAGAACCAGACACAGATCCAGTCGGCTGAGCCATACCATCACCTCCTCTATTAGGACAATCCCGCATCATATGGCCAGGCTGCCCGCACGAATAGCATGCATCAGAACCTCGACGACACAGTCCAAAGTGGGCCTTGCCGCACTGATCACAATGTGGTGTTGGGGGTCTCATCTGACTAGTATCCCTGTGATGTTGCGAGCCAGATGCCCGCGAACTCTGACCTGGACCAGAATAGGATCGATCATATCGAGGCCTCTGAAACTGTGGAGGAGCACTAGCTACAGGTGGCGCCGAACTCCTCGAAAACTGTGGCCTGATGCGGCCTCTGAAGTCATCAGAATACCCTGCAAATCTCGCCCTCTTATGCTGGCCTCTATCCTGCTCCCTAACTGCCCTCTGCTGGCGCTTACGATCCTCTAGGGTCTGGGCATAAGCTTGAATACGGGAAATATCCATGCCCTCCACCAAGGAGGCTGTCGTACACTCATTTATCAGATGTGGTCCCAACCCATTCACGAACATATGCACCCTATCACTCATCTCGGCCACCATATGGGGAGCATACCTTGCCAAAGAATCAAACTGCATACTGTACTCTCGCACACTCATATTACCTTGTCTAAGGTTCAAGAACTTATCAGCTCTAGCTCGTCGTATCTCAACTGGCAAGTAGTGACGAAGAAAGGCCTCAGAAAATTCCTTCCACACAGCTGGAGGAGGGTTCGGACCCCTGGATCTCTCCCAACTATCATACCAGAGAACCGCTAAATCCCGTAGCCGATAAGAAGCCAACTCTACTGCCTCTGTATCACTAACATGCATAACCCGAAGTGTACGATGAACCTGGTCAATAAAAGTCTGTGGGTCCTCCTTGGGGTCTGATCCGGTAAACACTGGAGGGTCTAAATTAATAAAATCACGAACTCTTGTACTAACTGGTTTCTCAGCAGCACCTGTATTCTGCCTCTGAGCCTGAGCAGCTACCAAGCTAGTCAATAACTGCAAAGCACTCTGCATATCCTGGTCTGGAGTGCCAGACGGAGGAACTGGAGGCGCTGGGTGCCTTCTAATATCCTCTGGAGGAGATGGAGTAGATAAGGTATGAGAGGGCATCTCACTTTGAGCCTCACTTTGTCCTGCTCTGACTTGGGGCACCTGACTGGTACCCTCTCCCGCTGCTGTATCAAGCCGTCTACTAATCGTTTGCTTCCTAGTCGAAGGCATCACTGAAAAAAACAAGGTGAATATTAGAGACGAACACTTACGACTCAACTCTACGCACGATCTAGATTCAGGAAGAAGGTAACAACCCTAGATGTCATGTAGCCTCCTGATTATAAATGTGGCGCGCTACACATCCATAATCAAGACTCTACTAGACACGGCTCATAGACAACCCCTAGGACAGACTTGCTCTGATACCAAGTTTGTCACGACCCAAACTGAAGGGCCATGACTAGCACCCGACCACACTTGCCGAGCACCAACGTACATTTCATCTAACCTTCATTATTATCTTTTAAGGCTGACGAGATCAATATAAATGGTAGACCTAGATCATGGACAACCAGCAATAAAATATGACGGCATGAACATACATAGCAGGGGATGACCAGACAATCAAGAAACTACGTATAAGGTATGAGCTACCACGCTACTATGAAAGACTATACAACAAAAACTAGCCGACAAGGCATACCAAACTATACATGAGCCGACACCTGTCTATGAGCCTCTAAAAGAACATAAGTGTTGCAACATAGCCGGAACAGGGCCCCGACATACCCATAATGTCTATAACAAAAATTGCATACCAAGACCAAGGCAAGTCCGGAGAAGGGATCTCGCCAATCACCGCTGAACTGGACAGTCTACTGTGGTGGGGGAGCTGCACCTGTCTGTCTATCAGGACCTGCAGCACGACATGCAGCGTCCACAAATAAAAGGACGTCAGTACGAATAAAGTACTGAGTATGTAAGGCAAGGAACCATAAATACGATCAGTAATGTAAGCAAGGATAAAGAATATACAACCTGTAACATCTTAGTACCTCTGAGGGCTACTTACATGAAATGCATGATACATATGTATAAATACATAAACCTTTAAAGCATTCGCCTCTGTGGGCATCATCATCATCATATCGTACCCGGCCATAATAGGCTCGGTAGAATCGTACCCGGCCACGTGGAGCTCGGTAAAACCCAACTGATCAGTGGTTGCACAATAGGTGTCGTACCCGGCCAACTATAGCGTGGCTCGGTAGAGTAAAATAGATACATATATATAATGCATGCTCGACTCATGGAATCACATTCTAAACCTTTCGGAGTGACGTAAGGTCGGTATCCTCTGTACACGTTATTAGGACTAACTCTTCACTATGAACCTTATAAGAATCAGGAAGTACCAACAACATTGATAACATAAGAATAAGAGAAGCAACATTAACATCAATCGTTCCATAAGAGGGAAAACAATGTAAGTACTGCTAGCTTCTAAGAGTAGAGTATCTTGGAAGCTCGTTCATTACATTATGTACAATCGGAGTCGTGCAAAAGAAGGAAAGGGATAGCCTCACATACCTTGTATATACTGCCCCAATCTCAAGCTATGCAATTGTCAAAACTCCTTAGTCTACAATAAGAGAAACGATACTATCGTTATCATTTAAGCGTCATAACTATTATGTATCGACCACAACCTATTTTACGATGAAACGGACAGCACCTCCCCTATATATATGACCTCACACCATTCAAAACAGTCACCAAACAGCCCAAACAACATCAATAATAAACATATTGAGCCTCCCAAAATAGTCCACACATAGCCTAATCACTCCATACATACGACGACCACCGTAGTCGTGTCAAACAACCTGGAAATGTTACGAATAACTATCAGCCCATAACCCTACATATATATGGTGTTTCTCCACACCCTTCCTCCTCCAAAACTCCACAAGATAGTAGTAAAATACGCAGCCCAACAACAACGCAAAACAGTCCACAAAACAATAACATTACTACCAAGCCTTTCGATATATATCTCACAAGTTCTAGCTTCAATGGCTTAGCCGCAACTTGGATAATCTTAAATACATATAGAGTAAGAGGTTACTTACCTTTATACAGAAAGAACAACTCCAATTTGACCTTAAATTTCCATGAAATATCCCTCCAATGCTGCCACAACAACAAAAAAGCGAAACTAGCGATCAATTAGTGTTTTTCGGCACTAGAATCACTTTAGAAGGCTTGAAATCACCTAGGATTGATATTAAGAACATGAGGGAGTATTTACAGAACATAAACCCTTTAAAACAACCTCCCACACGAGCTGAAACGACACAAAAATGAGCAACAACAAGAAGAACAAGAGACTTACTAGCGCCACGGAATTCCCGACACTTGATTTGTGTTGTTTGCCCTTTTTTTGGGTCTTGAATCTTGAGAGAACCTTGAGAGGATGTTCCTAGGGTTATAAGGTCTGAAAATAGTGAAAAGAAATGACTTAAAACGGGTTGGAGGCATCCTATATAGGTCCAAATATCTTAAACCGACTTAGTGGGCCCCATAGAGAGGTGCTTGGCGCAGTCTCGCGAAAACGCGAATATCTCTCTACTCCGAGATCGTATCGATGAACGGTTTAATGAGTTGGAAACTAGACTCATAGATATTTAATTTTGTTGGTAGATCACCCCGTAATTCCTTGTAAATTATGAGAAAAGATTAGAAACATTTGACCTAATGTTTAAGTAAAATTATGAACCTAAGTTGCGACAACTTTTGTCGACTTTTGTTTCATAACTCGTTTGACTTCAAGACTTATGATACGGATATTATATGATTAAAATACCTTCATAAATGACCTCTTGAGTGTATTAAGCACCGCTAGATTACCTGAAAATTCGAGTTACAACATCCTTGATTCGTTTAACTTCTAATACTGGTTAATCACCCTTATACACTCTTGTATCACTTAAGACCAATAGGATTGACTTCTTATCATCTCAAAGATAATTCCTTCTTGGATTTATGTTAACTAATATATGGCATGAACTAACACATGTGGATATGGGTTGTAACACAAGCATTCACGGACATTTACTCATTGAGCAGTCTTTCTTTCAGGTCCTCCACCTGTTTCCTGAGTTCAACATTCTCCTTTGTTAGGCGTGCAACCTCTGCGCTGTGAGAACTACTAGAATCATGTGCCTCTTGGAACTTACTGAGCTGAATCTCAAGAATCGCGTTCCTAGCCTCAACTTTCAGATCTCCTCTGTGCACTATTCTGAGCATTTATCAGTTGAGAGATTGTGGAAGTGCTTCCAATTCCTCCGACTTTGTCAATACACTCACACTCCTCCAGAGTAGTTTTTGAAAATGATTTCTTTTTGGTAACCACTTTGGCCTGTCCCAGAGGTACTTTGAAAAACTCAAAGACCTTTGTGAGAAGGAACCCATAAGGGCCGTCTAGGATTCCCATCTCTAAGGTTTTCCACCTTCTGCATATGCTCAATTATTATGGAAGGCAAATTGATGGAGGAAACATTATCCAAGGCTTCCATAAGGAATAGGTTAGCTTTGGATGCAACAGATCTTCTTTAAGCGCAGGAAAGCAACACTTTGTTAACCATCTCAGAAAGTAACTAATATACTGGAAGGAGTGCCTTCTTATGCACCTGTTCCCCATGATGTACTACCTTGTCCTTGACAATGGCATTTCTAAAGTTTGGTCTGCAGGCACCCTGAACAGATGACAATCTTTCGGTAGGAACACCCAGAATTGACCCTAATAAGGCAGATTCCATCACTATGTCCACCCCATTAACCAACACACAGATTTGATCACCATCTATTGTGAAGAGGCTGGTGTAGAAACTTCGTACCTCCTCCTCATACACTATAGGAGCCATACTTGTAAATAGATTGGTCCACTGTTGAGAAACACAAATGTCCACTAATTGTCTTATCCTAGCACTCTCTAGAATGTCAGAGGCAAATGTGCGGCCTCACAGTTCTTTCTGATTCCCCAACTTCCTTTTCTCAGACCTCAGAGACCCACTCATTTTTCCTTTCTTGATGGAACCAGGTTCCTTATCATCATCATCATCCTTTTTTCTTTTCACTGACTTGATAATAAACTTTTCCTTCTCCACTAACTTGTTCTGTATATGTTCACCAAATATTTCACTTCGTCCTCATCAGACTTGTCACCATGCTCCTTCACTATCTTTTTACCAGAATTTCTTACCAACTTTTTACTGGAACAAGCAACAACACTCTTGGAAGAACTCTCAGCACCCTTAGATGTGTGCCTTGAGGATTGAGAGAGAAAGAGTGCTTCTTCCTTGAAGACTTGCGGGTCAGAGAACTAGGTTCCTCTTTGGTTTCCTTATCCATATCAACTACAGGGACATCCTTTGATTTTACAATTTTTCCATCTTTGACCAACCTCTCCTTCTCCGACTCCTTTGCTCTTCTTGAGAGTAGACTCTAGAGCCTCTTTTTGCTGCAACCGTGTAGTAGGTTGCTTAAGAGGTGGCTCTGAAGTTACCACTGTCTTAGTCCTAGCTTTGATAAAACTAGCATAAACCAAATCATCTGCATCTTCTTCACTATCAGGATTCGTCTCAGGCACCACCATATTCAAAGGCTCAGCATAGAAGTGGGGAGAGAGATCAGGATCAATACTGTTTTGTGGAGATGACTCCTGACCTGGATCCTCCACTGAGGGATCAGGTTCATCATTTGGACCCTAGTAGCATTATCTTGTGCAGGTTGTTTAAATGGCACAATTGCTCCCTTTTCTTCTGATGGCTGAGGCTCTTCCCTCTAAGGTTCAAACCCTCCTACACATTCCTCTACAATGATCCCTTCTGACGCAATGGAAAACGTATTCTCCATTCCCTCATTTTCTTGTGGTTCCATGGTGATTTCAATAGACGAAGGAGTAATACCTATAGAGTCACAACTTGTCATGGTGGTCTCAGTCTCTTCATGACTAATCACCAGATCTTCACTCAAGTGACCAACCATGGATAGAGTTGAAGGTTCCTGAACGAGGTCCCCTTGTTTACCCTGTTCATCCGTTTGACTCTGTTTGACCAGTGAGACTGGAGGAGGACAAACATTCTCAAACTTGCTCAGATAAGGAGTAGACTCGGAGTGAGTAGGAGAGGGAGTGGAGTGTGGATGATACTCTGCTTTAGGGTTTGGACTAGTGATTGTGTTGGGAGAGGAGTTCACCGCTAAGATACTGACTGGTGAGGACTTAATCACAGTGTTGTAAGGCACATTGAAGGTTGCTTGATTTTTAGACATGATGAGATTATTCTTGAAAGACTGTGGATTTAAGAAGAGAGAAGACAAAGAGGAAATTTTGAATTTGGAAGAGAAAGGGTTGTGATGTTGATTTAATTATTGATGAGGGATCGGTTGTAAAATAGCGGCAACCTTTTGCTTGGTAGATGTATCGCTTGGAAAAGGAGTGACATTTGGGTTGTGACGTATTGGCTAAAGAGACACGACTTTAAAGAGAGTGTCACGTTGATGATGATGTGGCATTGTTTTTGTCCATTTTAATTTGTGTATGAAAGAACAAAGAAGCTACTAACCTGCATCAGAAAACTAGGTTCCCTGATAGGTCTGGAAAGTGAGTTTTAACCCCTTATGCATCATGCACTGCATCATCTGCTTCTGTAGTCATCATGTGTGTCTACCTATAACGGTATAAAAGTGAGTTAGATTTAGCCAGAAAACACTTTAGCTAGCTTTTACCTGACTATAAATTTCATAACCAATAATGAGGAACCAGGTTCTCAGTTGGGTTTTATCATCCCCCAGTGCAAGGCGATTTTTCTTAGAGTGATTTCTTCCTAGATCTTTTGGTGAGGATGTCTGCAACTTGATCTTTAGCAGTCACTGTATTTGGCCCTCTTGAGTTGGACTCAAGTTCTTCCAATTTGTTACTTGGTCCACAACACTTGACCACAACAGGATGTTGATGATACATATTCTGCTTCATCGGTTGAGAGTGCCATTGAATTTTGCTTTCTTGAGCCTCATGAGACAAGACAGGAACTCAAAGAATGTCCCATTTCAGGCGAGCTTTTCCTATCCATTACTTGGAGGACAGTAGAGAACCATGTCATGTGTTCCTCTAAGACATCTCAAAATTTTTACACCAGCCTTTTGATGAGAATCCTTTGGATTTGAATGAAACCTTGCACAGAACCCAACTATGAGCATGATGTCTGGTCTACTTGTAGTGAAATACAGGAGTGATTCAGTGATGTCTCTATGCATGGTCTGATTTAGAGAAGAACCAGGTTCATCTATGTCTGGGCGTGTAGCTGTGGCAATGGGAGTGTTGATGACCTGTGATGCTTCTATACCAAAACCTTTTTCAACAACTCATTTTTCAACTTCTGTTGTTATAGACGCGGGACCAGTTTCCTTACTGCAATCAATGAGCGTTCTCTACCTTGATCAGTATATTTGTTCTCTCTTGAGATGAGTACATCAGGAGGATTCCTCCATCTCTTTCACCACCAGATTTTCAAGGCTGATCCTTCCCATTGTTGAGAACATAACAATTGTACCCAAATATACTCAATTTTGTCATCAACTTTGGTCAAGATGTTTGCAATCCCTCCATCAAATAATATTGACCGTACGAAATCATCAAGAGTCCCTTTCTTCCTTTTTACAAATACATTTGTTGTGGTGTTCTTAGAGCTAAGCAGTTGAGTAATTCTTCTTTGAATACATCATTCATCCACTATGGCATTATCCAAACCTGTTCCATGATCTGATTTGATGCAAGCCACGTTTGATCTTCTTGACAAGAGCCACAATTACTTGAAAGATCTCATCTTAGGTTCTGAAGAGCAGAGTCCAAGTGGTCTTGAGGTGCTGACTACCCCCTTTATCGGCTTAGATGGAGATCTGACATATTTTTCTTTTGCACAGGCATTGCACACTTTGTGTTCTTGATACTCAACTTGGTTAGATCATGAACTAGGTCCTTCAGGTCCAGTTTGTTTAGTGATAGATAACTTGTAATGCTCCAGTTTTTTGTCCCATAGTTCAGCATTATCTTTAATAGCTTTCAACCAACTTATATCTGCACTCTGTAGAAGCTCAATCACTGCAACATAAGTACTCTTGTGTCTTTTGGTTACAACATCACCTCACCAGTCATAGGATTTGAGATTGTACATATCCTGGACAAGAATTCCACCTTATTTCCTTTGACAAAAATCTTCCAACTCCTAGAGCATACCCCATTTTTGCTATTTTCAAAAGGGTAAGTTCTCTCCTTGCAGGGCTTTTAGTGAAGGAAAATTGATTGTATTTCCAGTCCTGTCCTTTAAGTAGCCGTTAATCATATGTCATTATTGGTTGCTCCCCTTCACTGCTCCCTACACATGGAAATTAAGGGTTAGATTTAGGAACCCAAACGAGTTTGGGTCCCTTGTTAGGAGAAAAAAGATGAATGAGTGCTCTCTTAGTCTAAGCAGGCAAAATGCATTTCCTATTTGATGGTTTCCTATTTGATGGACCAGGTCCTCTTGCAGTAGTTACTCTCTCAGCAAAGACTCTATTTTTCTGATGAGACTGAACATTGGCCATGCAGTTTTCCTTGAGGTGTCCATTGTTACCACAATGGGTGCATAGCCAATTGTCAGATACAGTAACATACTTGCTATGAGGGTTGTAGAGAATCTTTTCCCTTTGAAACCCAATCCCCTGCCTATTTTCCCCATATTTGGTGTACATGGCAGTGATATCATCAGAGACTAGGTCCACTTAAGCGATTTTTCAAGATCACTCTTCACTTTCCCAAGTTCTTCCTGAAGCTGTTTTGTTTTTCTCAAGTTCAGCACACAAACTAGTCTTTACCAAATTTAACTCATTTTCAAGCTTAATGTGTGCTTCACTTGCAACTTCCTTCCCCTTTTCAGAGTTTCCAGGTCTACAACAACAACAACAACAACAACGACCCAGTATAATCCCACAAGTGGGGTCTGGGGAGGGTAATATGTACGCAGACCTTACCCCTACCCCGAAGGGTAGAGAGACTGTTTCTAGGAGACCCTCGGCTCAAAAAAGCAACAGGAGCTGATATATTAGTACCATAAAAATACATAATAAAATAACAGCAATATAAGAGATATGAAATTCAAAATACGAAATACGAAATAGATGGCTGGTATAGTAAAACTAGTAGGTAAAGCCCTGCATCAATAGACGACTAATGTCATTCTTAGTCTAACTCCTAACTGGCTAGTCTCACTCTATTGTGCTGTAGAAATATTCACAAGTTTCCCCTAACCTACAACTTTAATGCTCGACCTCCATAATTCCCTATCAAGGGTTATGTCCTTATTAATCCTAAGTCGCGCCATGTCCTGTCTGATCACCTCTCCCCAATACTTCTTAGGTCGCCCTCTACCTCTCCGCGTGCACACTACAGCCAGTCGCTCACACCTCCTCACCGATGCAACAGTGCTCCTCCTCTGAATATGCCTGAACCATCTGAGTCTTACTTTCCGCATCTTGTCCTCCATGGGGGCCACGCCCACCTTCTCTCGGATATCTTCATTCCTAATATTATCCATCCTTGTATGCCCGCACATCCACCTCAACATCCTCATCTCTGCTACTTTCATCTTCTGGATGTGTGAGTTCTTTACCGGCCAACATTCAGTTCCATATAACATGGCAGGCCTAACCACTGCTTTATAAAACTTACTTATTTCTTTCAAGTCTACTACCACCACTACTAGGTTATCTCTTTCTTGCTCAATGATAACAATTCTCTCAATCAAAGTTTCCTTTTCTTCACTTGCACACTCAATGGTTTCTCTTAAGTCCACCACAACAACCATTAGATCATCTCTTTCATGTTCTATACTAGCAATATTCTCTTCTAAGGCATTTTTTTCTTTTTTCAGGTTCTCTATTGTTTCTTTCAAATCTACTACAACGACTACTAGGTCATCTCTAGTTTGCTCAGCTTCCCCTAGTTCTATAGTTAATGCATCATTATCATTGATAAGACTATGGTATGCATCAATTAGCACATTTGCTAATGACATGAGTTTTTTAGGAGAGTTAAGATTTCAGATTTCCTTGAACATCCAGAAAGTTTACCTCATCACCACCGTCGTCTTCATCGTCATCAGATTGAGCTATTAACGCAAAGATTGAATCATACTTAGTTGTTTCATTTTCCACTGCCATCATTGAACTACCATCATGGTCATTTTCTTCTTCAGATTCGTTGAAGGAGTCTCTCCATGCAGCAAGAGCTTGCTTTACAATATTGTCAGCATCATTCTTCCTCTTGAAACATTTGTTAGGAACCCGGTTCCTCTTAGTAGCTTTATCAAAGTTGTTATTATATTGATCTTGCTGTAGGAGGGGGCAATCTTTGATGAAGTATCCCGGCTTGCCATATTTATGACAGAGGTCATAATTTCTTGGCTTGCTAGAACTTCCCCTTTTTGGAATGCCTCCATTCCTACGAACCATCTTCTGAAATCTTTTTGTCAAGTATGCCATGTCCCCATCTTCACCACTCGAGTCATTGTTGTCCGTCTTGAGGACCAGGTTCTTCTCCCTCTTGGGCTCTATTCTTTCATTGTCCTTATTCTTCTTCGTTTCATAGGTTTTCAAGTTTCCAACAAGATCATCCATGGTTAGTTTCTACAAGTCCTTAGCCTTTGTAATGGCATTAACTTTTTTTTCCCAAGAACTGGGCAGTACACTAAGGATCTTTCTGACAAGCTTATTTCTTGGAACACTTTCACCAAGAGAGTGAAGCTCATTGATGATGGAGGTGAATCGAGTGTGCATATCTTGGACGGATTCATCATCTTTCATTATGAAAAGTTCATATTCAGTTGTGAGCATATCAATTTTGGATTACTTCACCTAAGTTGTTCCCTCGTGAGATGTCTGAAGAGCCTCCCAGATCTCTTTTGCTGATTGACAAGCTGATATCCTGTTATATTCATCAGGGCCAATGCCACACACAAGAATTTTCTTTGCACGAAAATTCTTTTCTATAGCCTTTCTATCAGCGTCATTGAATTCCTTCCTCGTCTTGGGAATAGATACAGCTGGGTTGCCAAGGTTCTTTGTAGGGACAAAGGGTCCGTCATATATGACATCCTATAACTCAGAATCTTCAGCCATGATGAAGTTGTGCATCCTAGTTTTCCACCATCTATAGTATTGACCGTTGAACCTTGGAGGTCTATTTGATGTTTGGAGGAGCATCCATGAGGATCCTTTCTAGGTGTTAACCTAATAGAAAAAACCTGCTCTAATACCAATTGATAGAATATAAGGGTCCACCGAACTATATAAAGAACTAGATTCTCTATCAGATCCAACAGTACACACACACAACAGTAATTGAATGACAAGAGGAATTTTAGGTGGAAAATTCCCAGCTCAACAGGATTAAAAACCACGACCTACCCTTGTAGGATTTCAACATCACTATTGAGCAACTTTTAGATTACAACCTATGCAACTTAGGAATTAAACTCTTAATCCCTCAATAACTTGTAACACACCTATTACAAGCCACTTTGCAATAACTCTATTACAAAGACTTTGAAACTTGACTAACTCTATCCAAGACTTAAACACACATATTTAAGGTTTATAAGGGTTTCCTACATAATGCTTCTTAAACAAGCGAGATAGGAATTTCAGTTTAAGACTATTACAAATTTACAACTCAACTAAGGACATATAATAACTATGTGGGAACTGGTCCGTAGTTGCTTTGTTTTTTTGTTCTTGAAGCACTTGAAACTTGCTTGCTGAATGGTCACATGAATGAGCTTCTCAAAATGTTCAAGTGATTTGTTTGACCTCCCTTGAATGCATATATACATGTGTGACATCACTTACAATGATGTAATCAAGGTAGGTAAAAAGTCTTCCCTGAAAAGTTGACTGCAGCACTGTTCTTGTACTGTAGCGTGTGCAGGCAACAACTTTCTAACTGGAAAGTTGACTTCATACAGTCTCCTCGGGAACTGGTAGGGACATGTTCCCTCAGCTGGTCCTTCCACTCTGAAGAGTTGAATCATATTCCACGCTGAATCCCAACCTGGAACATTGTGATCTTGAGGTCTTGTAAATGTGTAACAGGTTCTTTATCTGGTTCTGGATAGTAAGTTTGTTAGATCATCAAAACATAAACTAAAGTACTTATAACCAAAGTTCTTCTAACCTATCAGGAATACCTTTAAGCAATTTTGAACTAAAATGAAAGTAAAAGAGTGCAAATAAGTAGTCAAAATCCCTACTTATTAACTCCCTCAAACTTAAGCTTTTACTTGTCCTCAAGCCAATAAGGTAATTCCCACATCCACAAGAGAAGAGCTATTTCAACTAGACTAAGGTGAATCAAACACACATCAATTGGGACCAACAATTACCCACAACACTTATGAGGCAATGATTTGACTTTTCAAGTACAATAGTTCAAATGTGACACTAAAGCTTCAAGAGTTGACTTTATTCATCAAGGAAGCTCGCTCTTTCATGTAGGTCATTGTGGATCCCAAACTCCTCCTTCTCTACTCTACGTTAGCATATCTCACTTAAGAATTTAGCACTCAATTCAAGGATTTGTGAAAAGTTTGCTCATCTCTCTCAAAAGAATGTCACAAGTACGGCTCTAGGTGCCATATGCTTGCCCCTCATGTAAATAATCACTAATATAAGTTTGCTCAGCTTGAAATCACGTAGGACTTTTTTGGAATGTAGTGAAGGCTTATTAGACAGTGGTAGGGAATGTTGGAATAGGAACAAGTTCATATTTCCTTAAGCACTCTATTTTTCTCTTTTTAGCTCATGTTTTGCCGACTCTTTGAGTCATTATCTTTTTCCTCAGGGGAACTAGAGAGACTTAACATCACTCTTTCTCAGCCATGACAGTCATTTTCTCCTTCTTTATTTTCTCCATGATTTGCATCATTGCTTTTCTTTGAATCCCTTCAACTCTTCACTTTATTCACTTTCTTTTTACATTTTTCTTTTGTTCATTCTTTATTTTTCTTTGCCTTTCCTTTTCTTCATTTCTTCTCTTTTTGTGCCTTCATACCACTTTCAAACTCCTCGTCTCTCCCCCAAAACTTATGTTTTAGTCAATTATTTCTCAAGAGTGATAAAGAAAGCTAGGGTGCCAAGAGAGGGTCACTACAAAACGGGTAAATGCTTGTAACGTGGCTATTTAATAAGAGAGGTCTTAGGTTCAAATGGGTTGAATAGGGATAGCAACATTGGTGGGACATGGAAAATTTCAAGCGGCTAAAGGAGAGCCTATAATCACTTCTCAAGCCAAGCAAAACCTAGAAGTTTGCCTAGAAACACATTCGAGGCAAGTTCTAGACCATTCACACGGGTACTTGGACTTGCAACAAAATCTCACTTCTCACACAATTGGATTGTTAAAGAGGATAGAGTCGAGGACCCACAACAATTATATTCAAGATTGAAAATCACTAATGGTTCAACTAAACCACTCGACGATTACTCAAGTCAACACAAGAGTCTAAAGGTCACTAATTAGAGCTATTTCTTGCCGAGAACTTGTTAGTTTGTATGAGTCCACCAATCAGTAGAGTACTGGTCCTCTATGAGGTTATGCTGAGAATCTAATAAAACTATAAGTAAATGAGACACAGGATTTTTACATGGAAAAATCCCAACTCAAGAGGACAAAAACCACTGCCTACACCTGTAGGCTTTCAACTTCACTAACTTGTAAACACCTATTACAAGCCACTTGTAATGACTCCATTACAAAGAATTCAACTCAACTAACTTGTGGTACTCTCACCACAAGCCACTTTGTCACTCTCTAGTTACAAAGACTTTAACTAACTTGTGATACTCAAATCACAAGCCACTTTGTCACTCTCTAATTACAAAGACTTTAACTTATGACTAAACCTAGTCACAATATAAACTCAGAGAGTTTACGAATTTTACAAGAGGATTCCTAATCAACACTTCTGGGTAAGCAGTTTAGGAGATACAATATGAACAATCACAAAGTTACAACTCAACTAAGGACAACAAAATACTAACTTTAGGAACTGGTCTGTAGTAGTGTTTAATTTTGTTCTTCAAGCTCGTGAGAATTAATTTCTCTATTGTGCAAAAGCTTGAATGAGAAGAAGAAATGTTCAAGTGATGTTTTGATATAAACTCATTGTTGATACACCTTGATGAAATCACTTGAAATGATGTAAGTACTTTAGTTGGTCAAGGAATAAGTGGGCACTGGAAATAGTGCAGTGCAGGCAAAAACAGTGCAGACAGTTATGTCGCTTCCAGCTGTTTCCAATTGACTTTGTACTGCTATAAGGGGACCACAAGGGTATCGGGTCCTTATTTGGTTTCCTATCTCCTAAAGCTATAGCAATTCACATTTAGCTGGAATCCGTTAACTTGTAGTATAGTCCAAGTGTGTCAGATTTCCTATCTGGTCCTTGACAGTAAGTTTGTTAGATCATCAAAACATAAGGCAAAGACATTGAAAACCTATCAATTTCCCCCTTTTTGATGATGACAAACTTAACATTGATAACGTAGATTTAGAGCAAGGAGAACCAGATTAAGTAACATGAGAACACAAGTTCCACAAGTTCCCCCTGACTTTATGCCTTCCTTATTTCTCATTATATCTACACTTATTTATTTACCCTTTTGGCATCATTAAAAAGACACAAACAGATAAACAACATAAAGAAGTCTAGCCGAGCTAACTCATGCCAGATATGTGCACACAACATGATAGAGAAGAGAAACATATAATTTAAGCAATGAGATAATAAAAGAGGATAGATTTTATATTAATAAAATTTAATATGTGTTTGCTTAAAAAGCAAAGGCAACATTGGACTATTAAGACGGGAGCAGTACTGTTTCATCCCAACCACATCAAAAAAAAGAAAACAAAACATCTGCAAAAAAAAAACTTAAAGGACATTTCCAGAAACTGGTCACTGAAGGGGTACTTAGGGGGCACTAGGAGTAGAGGGCTTGGAAGCTGCAACAAGTGTTTGGAGAACAAGGTCTATTCGGCCATTGGTCGACTTTTGCTCATTGAGCAGTTTTGCTTTCAGGTTCTCTACGTGCACCCTGAGATCAACATTCTCTTTTGTCAAATGAGCTACTTCATCATTTGACGTTGGAGCCCCTTGGGCCTACTGACCTTCCAGGATAGCATTCCTAGCCTTCAACCGATGAATCTCCTTAGTTGCACTATTCTGAGCATTAATGAGCTATGAGACGGTTGATGTACTTCCTACCCCCCCCCCCCATTCTTTTCTATGCACTCGCATTCTTCCAATGTTATTTATGAGAAAGTCTACTTCTTAGTTCCCACCTTGCCTTGCCCCAGTGGCACCTCAAAGAACTTAAACACTTACGTAAGCAAAAACCCGTAAGCAAGGCCATGATTACCATCTTTGAAGGTGGCTACCTTTTGCATGTGTTCAATCATAATAGCAGGCAGGCTTACAGGAGTAAAGCTATCCAGTTGCTCCATCAAGAACATGTCAGACTTATAAGCCAAGGACCTCCTCTTAGCTCGAGGCAATAGAACTTTGTATACCAATTCGAAAAGTAGCTGATAGACAGAGAGTAACGCCTTCTTATGGATCTGGTCCCCCTTTTGGTTTGCATTGTCTTTTAACACGGCATTTCTGAAGTTAAACTGACACACATCCTTTACACTGGACACACCAACTGTAGGAACTTTAAGAATTTCTCCAAGCAACTTTACATCGAACACGATATCTACTCCGTTCACCAAAGCACAAATGTGGTCAGTCTCAACGGGAAAGAGGCTAGTAAAGAAGCTTTGTACCTCATACTCATATGCCTTAGGTGAATCTATTTGGAATAGATGCCCCCATCATTGAAACTCAACCATTTGAAGAATTTGTCGCATACCAGCCATCTCAGAGATTACTAGGTCAAATGTACGACCCAACAGAACCTTTTGGTGCCTCAGGCGTTCTGAACCAAGGCTGACTTCATTTCTCATCCTCTTCACAGAACCAGGTTCTTGAACAATTTCAAACTTTCGTTTGTCGGACTTTCCACCATTTGATTTCTTTTTTCCCTTGGATTTGACTAACACATCCCCATCAGACATTGAAAACTCACTCACAACATCCTTCAACTTGGAGCTAGAGGTTGAAACCTTCTCAACTGAAGCAAGCTGCTTCTTTTCTAAGACTGTCTAACTAGTGAACCAGGTTCATCTGGTGTTTCCTCTTCCACCTCTACCATAGGGATCGCCTTATCACTTACGGGCACATTATCTTTCACCAGCTTCCTCCTTTGCTTCTTACTACTTTTTTTGCTCTTTTGAAGGGCAGAGTCGGAGGCTACCTTAGCTTGCAACCTGGTATTAGGTCGTTTGGTGGAAGACTCAGGAGTGGACACAACCCTCTGCTTAACTATGAACGCATCGAGAGCCAGGTTATCTAGATCCTCCTTATCACTGGACCTCATCTCAGGAGCTTGAATGTCCAGAGTCGCAAAATCAAATGCAGGAGCAGAACTGTCTTGGGAATGAGAACCCTGACCTGGGTCCTACGGAGAGGGATCAGGTTCCTCATGTGAGAGCCTAGTAGTTTCTGCTAGTGTAGCGTCTTCAACTAGCACTATAGCTCCTTTTTCCCCCATACCATGCACCACATTTTTCTGAGTAATTATCTCCTATAGGACACCGTCAGCAGATACCACAAAGATGGTTACAACATTGTCTTTCTCAATCGGCACTACTGCTACCACGGAATCTGCAGCAACAATGGTGGAACCCTCTGCGACCTTATGCCTTTGACTTTGTTCTCCACTTGTTCTTTGATTAGTGGGTATCTCAGAAGATAGAGAGGACAGATCGGTAATTTTAGGGGTTTCTGAAATGGAAAGAGACTGAGAATTTAGGTGAGGTGTGATTTCAACAGAGAGAGTATGAGTGGTTATAAAAGACTCAGAAGGGACGGAGGACTCCATAGGTTTTTCAGTAACATGTATGACTGAGGCAGGGAGGTCGGAGTTTGTATCAGCCATGGAAAGATGGAGTGAAGGAACTTTGGGAAGTTCTAATGGAGGACTTATGATTTGTGGAGAACAGAGGTTTTTTTATTAAAAATGGATAATTATGAAGAGAAAGATAGGGACCGGTTCTAAAATAGTGGTTGGGCGTGGAGAAGTGCAGCATTTCAGAGGGAGATGGAACGATTTGAAGTGAAGAGACGTGACAGCAAAGTCTGAAAAGTTGGATGAAATGTCAGTTGTGTTTTGTACCTTTTTAAGACGTGTATTACAGAATGCACAGAACTACTAACCTTTGGTACAAGAACCAGGTTCTTGACCTGTTATTTGAAAGTATCAATCCTCTTTTATCATCCATGCACTGCATCTACAGCTTCTATACTCATCATGCATATTTACCTGCAACGGTATTGAAGTGAGTTAGATATGGCCAGAAAACACTTTTAGCTAGTTTTTCCTGAAGGTGATTTTCATAGCCAAATAATAAGGAATCAAGTTCTCAATTGGGCTTAAAAGCCCCAACTTCACTCTGTTTCTTTCAAAAATGTTCCCTACTTAATGCCTTGGTGAAGATGTCTGCAATTTGGTCTTCTGTGCTACAGAACTTCATACATATCAACCCTTTCTCCACATTGTCCCTCAGAAAGTGATGCCTCACATCAATATACTTGGTCCTTTTGTGTTGAGCCGGATTCTTGGCCATGTTGAGTACACTGGTGTTATCACATAGAAGGGGCATACTCTCAGTGAGTACCCCAAAGTCCTCCAGTTGCTACTTAATCCATAAAAGTTGTGCACAACAGGATGTTGCGGCTACATATTCTGCTTCAACTATTGAAAAGCCACTGATTTTTGCTTCCTTGTGCCCCAAAAGATGAGACATAAACCTAGGAAGTGAGCCATTCCAGAAGTGCTTTTCCTGTCCACAAGATAACCTGCATAGTCTACATCAACATATCCAATGAGATTAAAACTGTCACCTGAGGGATAATAAAGAACCAGGTCCTGTGTTCCTTTAAGATATCTCAGAATTCTTTTGGCTGCCTTCAAATGAGATTCCTTGGGATTTGATTGAAACCTTGCACATAGCCCCACATTGAAGACAATATTATGTCTACTGGGAGTAAGATAGATAAGAGACCTAATAATGCCTCTATACATGGTTTGACTCACAGGAGGCCCAGTTTCATCCATGTCCAGTCGAGTGGCCGTAGCAATGGGAGTGTCTATCACCTTTGGTGCTTCCATGTCAAACCTCTTCAAGAGCTCCCTGATGTATTTTTGCTGACAAATGAATGTACCCTTTGGGGACTATTTTACTTGAAGACCCAAGAAGAAGTTCAGTTCCCCCATCATACTTATTTCAAACTCACTTCCCATGAGTTTTGCAAATTCTTCACACAAAGAATCAGTTGTTGCCCCAAAAATGATAACATCATCGTTTCTTTAGGAATAGGGTGTTGTCAATTTTCCCTCTTTTAAAGCCATTTTCCAAGAGGAACTTTGACAGCCTTTCATACCAAGCTCGAGGAGCCTGCTTCAGCCCATACAGTGCTTTGTCCAGTTCAAACACATATTCAAGGTGTTCCTGATATTAAAACCCTGGAGGTTGCTTCACATAGACTTATTCCTTAAGAAGTCCATTCAGAAATACACTTTTGACATCCATTTGGAACAAGGTGAATTCCATATGAGATGCAAAAGCGATTAGAATTCTAATACATTCCATGCGAGCGACCGGGGCAAACGTTTCATCATAGTCAATCCCTTCCTCCTGATTATAGCCTTGAACCACTAGCTTGGCGTTGTTCCTTGTGGTATTTCCATGTTCATCAAGCTTGTTCCTGAATACCCACCCGATTCCTATAATGGTTCGATCCGAGGGTCTGGGTACCAGGTGCCAGACATTGTTCCTTTCAAATTGATGTAACTCGTCTTGCATGGTTGTAATTCAATCTGCATCTTTCAAGGCTTCCTTGATATTCTTGGGTTCTATTTGGGAGAGAAAGGCTGAGAAGGCAAGTGAATTTCTGGATTTTAACCTGGTTTGTACCCTGGAATCTAGAGGGGTAATTATGTTGTCAAAAGGATAAGAGAATTTGTGTCTCCAGTTAGATGTCTGAGGTTCATTTAGAGAGAATGTGGGTACATTTGACTAGTTTTCCTATGTTTTTCTCTCAAGTTCTAGTGGAGTACCCTGAACTGCATCAACCACTTTTTCTTCAGCTTCAGTGGTTGTAGTTAAAGTACCTGGTTCCATTGAAGATGAGGCAGTATTGTCTTCACTCAGCTCTTTTACTTGGCTCATCATATCTGCCTTTCTATTTATCATGTCAATGACTTCACTAGGGACTAGTAAGGGTTCTCCATCTTGATATTCTTCAGCACTCTTCTCACAGGATGGATAAGACTCATAAAAAATAACATAAACAGTTTCCTCATCACATTGAGTCCACTTATTATATATCTTGTACGCTTTGCTTTGAGAAGAGTAACCCAGAAATATCCTTCATCACTCTTGGCAACGAATTTACCAAGCTGATCCTTTCTATTATTAAGAACATAGCATTTGCACCCAAATGTTCTTAGGTGAGTCAGCTTGGGTTTCCTTCCATTCAGCAACTCATATGGGGTTTTGTTCGGGAAGGATCTGATTATGCACCTGTTCACCAAGTAGCAGGCAATGTTGACCGCTTCAGCCCAGAAGTTCTTTGCAATTCCACTGTCGATTAGCATTGTTCTTGCCATCTCTTCCAGAGTTTTGTTCTTCCTTTCCACTACTCCATTTTGCTGGGGAGTTCTGGGAGCTAAGAAGTTGTGGGTGATGCCATTTCATTGTAGAACTCATCAAATTTGGCATTGTCAAATTCTGTTCCATGATCTGACCTAATGCATGTGACTCTAGACTCCATCTTCATCTGGATTTGCTTCACAAAGGCCACAAACACCTCAAAGATTTCATCTTTAGTTCTACGAAACAGAGTCCATATGAATATAGAGTAGTCATCCACTATCACAAAAATGTATTTTTTTCCTCCTCTACTTTGCACTCTTATAGGACCACATAGGTCCATATGTAAAAGCTCTAGTGGCTTTGAGGTGCTCACATCCCTTTTAGACTTAAAAGAGGACTTCACATGTTTTCCTCTAGCATAGGCATCACAAATTTTTTGCACCTTGAACTTTGACATGGGCAGACCATGGACCAGGTCCTTCTGAATTAGTTTGTTCAGAAGAGAAAAGCTTGTGTGCCCCTTCTGTGCCACAGTGCAGCATCATCATCAACAGCTTTCAGACAACTCAGATCACCACTTTGTAAGGACTCGAAATCAGCAACATAGATGTTCCCGTATCTCTTGGCCACAAGTACCACTTCACCAGTTACCAGATCAGTAACTGTACATATCTTGGGCAAGAATTCCACCTTGTTTCCTTTATCACAGATCTGAGAGACACTCAAGAGACTGTACTTAAGGCCATTGACATAGTACACATTTTCAATAGAATGAGTGAGTGACTTCCCAACTTTTTCAACTCCAAGAATATACCCCTTTTTCCCATTGCCAAAGGATACACTCCCTCCTTACAGGGCTTTTAGTGAAAGAAAGTCCATGGTGTTCCCAGTCATGTGCTTTGAACACCCACTATCCATGAACCATTATTGACCGCTTCCTTTCACTATTCCCTATACAAGAAGATCAAGAGTTAGTTTTAGGAAACCAAGTAAGTTTGGGTCCCTTGTAATAGACAAGAGGATGAATAAGAGCTCTCTTAGTCCATGCAGATAATGTGCGCTTTTTGTGAGTGGAACCTGGTTCCTCTTTTGTAGTCACTTTTTTAGCAAACACTTTGTTTTTCTGAACAGATTGAACCCTGGCCTAACAATTTTCTTTGAAGTGCCCATTGTTCCCATAGTGGGTACAAAGCTAATTATCAGAAATAGTGAAGTACTTGTTGTGAGGGTTGTAAGGAGTTTTCTTCCTTTGGAACCCTATTCCCTGCCTGTTTCCACCATTATTAGTGTACATGGCAGTGATAGCTTCTGAGGACCATGTCCACCTTAGGAACTTTTCAAGATCATTTTTTACTCTTTCCAGATCAGTTTGGAGGTTCTTGTTTTTCTCAATTTCAACACACATCCTAGTTCTCACAGCTTTCAACTCATTTTCAAGACTAATGTGTTCCTCACTAGCTATCTCTTTTCCTTTTCCAGAATTTCCAGGTTTTGACTTAGTCCCTGGTCTCTCTATTGTTTCCCTTAGGTCTGTAATTACTGGCAAGAGATCATTTCTTTCTTCTTTGAAGTTTTCAATGGTTTTCTTATGGTCAATAACTACAGCTACTAAGTCATCTCTAGTTTGTTCAGCTTCTCCTAATTCTAAGTTCAAGGAATTCCTATCCTCTACAAGACTATGATAGGCATCAATTGATACACTAGCTAAAGATATGAGTTTCTTAGGAGAGTAAGATTTCAGATTTCTCTGAACATCCCTGAAATTTACCTCTTTGTTGTCATTGTCTCCATTATCATCTGATTGGGCCATCTGTCATGCCTCAAAAACCGTAGGATGCCACCGGTGCTCAACCGAGTAAACCCAACTGAGCAAGCCTGTTAGGTTTCATTCTACCCAAGCCAACTCGTGATTAAATAGGAGATGAACTCCATTGTTCAGAATTAGTAAGTATTTCATTAACAACTTCCCATTTCATTTTCATTAGCAACTTAAGTCATAATTATCAAAGTATTACAAGTTTTATAAATCTTTGCCAAACATCAATATTTCAATTTTAAATCCAATACCCAGCACTACCCATAACCTGTCTACGGAGCCTCTAAACATAACTGAAGAGTAATGTAATATGGAAATGCCGATAACAAGGCTCCGGCTATACCTCAAAATATATTGAGAAATTTAACAAAAGATATACAACATGACCCCGGGATGGAGTGGGGCTCACCAAGACTGCTGGGAAGAGGGTACTGCTATCACTGGCCGATGCTGCTCGCTGTAGAATTACCTGTATCATAAAACGATACAACGCCCCCGGAAAAAGGGACGTTAGTGCCGTTGAATAGCACTAGTATGTATAACTAATCACCATCTAATTAAAAAGAACTATCAACAAGAATAAAGGAATCATAAAGGTAGTTCAAAAGCTTTAACAATCACCACATCATCAAATCAAACGAACCATGTAATCTTTCACATAATTTCCATGACATTAGTTCGGGCCACTTGATATTGTTCATCATCATTCATAATACCACCGCTTTCTTGAGCGGAGTCCGATCACGACCCGATCGTCTAGGTCGCCTCATTTGAGACATGTACCTCAATCACAATCTCATTCTCAATTTTCGGAGTTCAATATCAGCACAATACCACCATGTGTGCGGCATGGTGTCCGATCATGGCCCGATCGGCTAGTCCGTCTTACCAAGACATTGTTCCTTTCTCATTAATCATCTCATTTCAATCTTTATTTCACATATATCAATTCATAGGCACCTGGGGCCACAATTATCACATCATACTTGGCACTATGCCACATTTCACAACTCAATCTCTTCTCTCCCACATTTCACATTATTTCCACATATTTCACATCAATATAAATTTCAACAACAAGCCATTCAATTCAAGATGTCAAGTACACATAATAGGAATCATGAATCATGGGCATATACAATATTTCAGAAATCATACACCTCAAGTTTATTAACATTGGAACTTTAAACACAACAGATTCTTCCAAAAAGGAGGGGACACAGCATACCGCAATAAAACACACATCAAAGTCATAAGCAAACAATTACACCAATTGTTCTTGAATTACTCTTTTCCAATCATGACAATATACAATTTCAACATCGAAGTATGTAACAACCCGGATCACATTAGATGTACTCATAAGGCAAAACATTATCTCGGACAACCACTTATGGCATAAATTATGTACAAAGCCTTTAGGACACTTTATTATTGGAGTCATTTATGGAAAGCAAAATCGAGGCTCATTTCATAATCTGTTTCATATTTTCTCATGTCATAGGCATCACCAGGTACAATTATAATTCAAGTTCTCGGTACATTGGCCACACTCTATTTCCCAAATTCGTTTGATTACTTCAAACATCTTCATACATAGAGGATTTCACATAGTATTGGCATAACATTTTCAATTTAAACTAGACTTTAAATCTAGGCATTTTAACACATAGTTCACAATCTTCACATATCCTCATTTACCAAGAATAACACATTAAACATATGAATAAGTACCTACCACATACATTTTCACAACATTAATTCGCTAAACATAACCAAAAGCAAGTACTGCATCAATCACGTTTTGAACTTACAATATTTACGCCGGCACCATGAAAGCTCAATTTCTAAAAGACGGGGTTTTAGCCATACATACCTCGTTTAAGCTTTCCTTAAATTATTACGACGTTCCGAAAATTCTAGCAGTCCCAATCTACTTGAGACATAACAAAATTGAACACAAATTAGGAAGGTATTCATGGTTTCAGCTCATTTGAGCATTCTATCAAACACTAGTTGAGCATCTTGATTTCAAATCACTTTTATAAGATTTCTTCATTCCCCAACCCAATCTTTACTTATTTATGATCAACAATCTTCCCACAAACCTAATTTGTACATGCATGTATACATAATACTATTACACCCAAGAATCATACCCCAATAACCCATCTCACAATCTCTACAACACCAACACAACCTAGGTTAGGCACCTATAGCTTCCAATCACCACCCCATGAGTTACCACACTTAATTCATACTCATATTTCCATAATAACTCCATATATGTAAGACTAAGGGTAAAAGATTACCTCTTGTAGACCAAATCTTGAAAGACAACTTTGGGGTGTTCTTGAGATTTTGAAGAAATCCTATGAAATCCTATCAAAATCATGTTGTAACTAGTTATTGAGAAGTGAAATCACCATGAAAACACACTTAAAAACTCACCTTAGGTGTGCAATTGGATGCCTTGGTCGAGTTGGGGTGTAGAGGAAGCCCTAAGCTTGAGAAATGTCTCAAATTCTCTTATTTCCGGTCCTTAGGTGTATTTAAAAACCTTCCACTAGCACGATCGTGCACCCGGTCGTGCTAAAGTAGCGCGACGAAGGTAGAAAGCTTCGCAATATGCGCGTCCACTAGCGCGATCGGGCACCTGGGCGTGCTAGTGACACAGGCTCAGTAAAATGGTCATAACTTTCTGTATACACCTCCAAATGACGAACAATTTGTTGAGTTGGAAACTAGACTCAATGGGATTTAATATGATAGGTTGTGCATCACACAATTCCTTATATAACTGGAGATATGATTGTTCAAAGTGAGGTCTTGTGCGCACTCATTTACAACTTTCGTCTAATATGAAATTTTCCAACTTGGCTTAGACTTAGGCCTCTCCTTAGACCCCAATTCACCTCTAATATGACTTATATGATTATTAACATATCCAATTGATACCCATTATATCATGAATCCTCATTTGCACACAAAATAAAATAATTAGCCTACCTTGGCACGACGAAATCTCAAGTTATTTGGAAAAACTTTTCGGGGCCTTACACCATCAAAGAAAAAGTTGAGTCATATTCATTTTCCTCGCCTTCAACTACCATCATGGAACTATCACCAGCATTAGTTTCATCTTCAGACTCAATAGAGGAATCTCCCCATGCTGCAAGAGCCTATTTCACCACATTGTCAATAGATCTCTTTCTTTTGAAGTCCTTGAAAGAAACTGGGTTCCTATTGGCTACTTTTTCAGGGTTGTTCTTGGAGAATTCTTGCTTCAAGAGAGGACAGTCTTTGATGAAGTGTCCAGGCTTTTTACACTTATGATAGAGATCATAGTTGTTTGGTTTGCTAGAGCTGCCCCTTTTTAGCATTTCTCCATTTCTTCTGACCATCTTCTGAAATATTTTGGTTAAGTAAGCCATGTCACTGTCTTCCTCACTTGAGTCATTACTATCAGCTTTGAGTACCAGGTTCTTTTCTTTCTTCGGTTCTCTTCTTTTACTGTCTATCTTCCTCTTCATCTTGTAGGTCTTCAGATTTTCAACCGGCTCTTCTATGGTCAGCTCCTGCAAGTCCTTTGATTCAGTAATAGCATTCACCTTGCTTTCCCAAGGGCTAGGCAGAATACTGAGGATTTTACTCACTATCTTGTTTCTAGGAATGGTTTCACCAAGTGAGTGTAACTTATTTATGATCGGTATGTATATTGACCTTCTTCAAAATTTGGTGGAGCAGCCATAAGGATCATTCCTAGGTATTAGCCTGATAGGAGGAATCTGCTCTGATACCAATTGTTAGTTTGTATGAGTCCACCAATCAGTAGAGTACCTGGTCCTCTATGAGGTTATGCTGAGAATGCTAATAAAGCTGTAAGTAAATGAGACACAGAATTTTTACGTGGAAAAATCCCAACTCAAGGGGAGAAAAACCACAACCCACACCTGTAGGCTTTCAACTTCACTAAATTGTAAACACCTATTACAAGCCACTTTGTAATGACTCCATTACAAAGAATTCAACTCAACTAACTTGTGGTACTCTCACCACAAGCCACTTTGTCACTTTCTAGTTACAAAGACTTTAACTAACTTGTGATACTCTTATCACAAGCCACTTTGTCACTCTCTAGTTACAAAGACTTTAACTTATGACTAAACCTAATCACAACATAAACTCAGAGAGTTTACAGATTTTACAAGAGGGTTCCTAATCAACACTTCTGGCTAAGTAGTTTAGGAGATACAATAAGAACAATCATAAAGTTACAACTCAATTAAGGACAACAAAATACTAACTTTAGGAACTGGTCCGTAGTAGTGTTTATTTTTGTTCTTCAAGCTCGTGAGAATTAATTTCTCTGTTGTACAAAAGGCTTGAATGAGAAACAGAAATGTTCAAGTGATGTTTTGATATAAACTCATTGTTGATAAACCTTGATGACATCAATTGAAATGATGTAAGCACTTTAGTTGGTCAAGGAATAAGTGAGCACTGGAAACAGTGTAGTGTAGGCAGAAATAGTGTAGGTGGTCGCGTCGCTTCCAGCTATGTCCAATTGACTTTGTACTGCTATGAGGGAACCACAAAGGTATCGGGTCCTTGTTTGGTTTCCTATCTCCTGAAGCTATAGCAGTTCACATTTAGCTCGAATCCGTTAACTTGCAGTATAGTCCAAGTGTGTCAGATTTCCTATCTGGTCCTTGACAGTAAGTTTGTTAGATCATCATAACATAAGGCAAAGACATTGAAAGCCTATCAGAACTTATTTTAACCATAAGGTCGTAGTTAAATATGTTGGTACCAAGTGAAGTATGTTTGACCCTTTTTATTCATTAGTACTACTATTTTTACCTAAACATCAAAAATGGACTCAATCTGTTAAGAAGGTTGTCACTCCATCCATCATTGGGAAGAGCCACCCAGTTCACACAAAACCCACCTTTGGAAAGAACTGTGTCATTAAGAAAACCAAAGGCTTATTGCTCACTTAAACATAAAAAGAAGCTACCAAATCAAAAATAAGCTATTAAAGTAAATAAGAAGTTATTCTACTAAGTAGAGAGTTAAGAGAACTCCCTATGTGGTCTCAGTGTGCATGGTATCATCAGCACCCTCGGGATCCTTCAATTGGATCTCATCATCCTCCGATCGGGGAATAACGGGGTTGGTGAACATCTGAATCACCTCCTCAGTAGTGTGGTTAGCAAGATCTGGCTCCTCAAGTTGGCCAGCTGCTGCCTCTGATGCCTCGGGTACTGATGGTGCTGCTAATGCTTACTCCATCAGCAGATCAAGAGGTATATCCCCAGAGGATGCTATTTTGGCCACTTCTTTTCTCAATCTATCCACTGATTTCTTCGAAGCCTGAGATTTCCGCATCTTCTTCACCTGTTTTCCCAACTCCTCAATGACTCCCCCATGTGCCACTAGAGTATCCATTATGGTCTACTGGCTTTTCAAAATCTTCTTCAATGTTTCCTTCACTAACGGAGGTACCTGTGATGCTACTAGGGTAGAAGACTATGCTGCAACAACATTGGATGTTTCAGACAGCTTTGAAGTAGTTGTCTGCATCCAATTGTTGAGACTCGCCAATGTCTGGGAGATTCGCAGCGTAGTGAGTGGATATGTGGATGAGGCAGGCACTGGTACATGGAGGTGGTGGCATGTCAGTCGTCTCGGTGGAAGGACCGACTGCTGTGGAAGGCATAATAGTTGTAGAAGGCTTAGCAGCTGCATCTGGAACCACCATCGTTGGCTCATCAGACTGGACACCAGTGGTATTTGCTTTACCCTTGAACTTTGGGTTCCTCGGTCCTCGTAAAGAGTACCATGAGAAAGGCTTTTTGACCCGCACCAGTGTATCAAATCTCCTCGGCTCCACCTTTGCATCTGTAAGGTATTATGTGAGGGTGTTGGGATATGGATAGGAGCTTTTACCTTTTCGAACAACCACTAACATATTGGCCGACATGATGACACCCACATTGATTGGGTACCCAGCCATGATAGATGCCACCAAAACTACTCGGGGGAGTGGAATATTGTTCTCATTCCGGCTCGGGTCTATCCGGGTATGCACAAACGTTTGCCACCCTTTTGCTTCAAAATTGAGGGTGTTTCTTGCGATGGAAATCCCCACTGTGATCCACGGTGGTGGTGGTCCTAGAGCTGCAAGGATCTCTACTAGCCAAGGGCGAGCTGCATCACCCATAGAAAGCTTCTCCATGTACTGGACAACCTCGACCTCCTCAAATCCCATGTAAGCGTTTAGAGTGCATTGATCGAATCTGACCTTCAAATTTCGCACTTTGGTCACTTTGGTACCTTTCTTGATGTGTGCCACATTGGCATAGAATTCACGTACCAAGTGCTCATTGGCATCCATAACACTCTGGGTGAACCACATCCACCCCTTGTGCTCCCTTAATTGCCTAAGGACATTTGAATTGTATTTATCCAAGTCATTCACTAAGAATTGCCGCTCAAGTGTGAGCGATTTCTGGGGCTACCATTCTCTGAACCTTGTGAAGGTTGTCAAGCTCACAAATCTATCTTCCCATATCTCCTTCTTCTTCGACCTCTCTTGGCCGCCCACTTTAGTGTCACCTCCTATACCATCATCAGGAGCATCATCATAATCATCAACGGGGATAGGTGTTGTGGGGCCATGTGAGGTAGAGGGCTCAGAATCTTGGCTACCCTCTTCCTAACCCTTAGAATAAATAGCAGAGGATGAGGGTTCATCTCTCAATTATTGTCTACCCGGAAACTGTTTTGGTTGAGATTGTGCAACGGGTTGTGCTTGCACAGAGTTGCCCTCTAAGGCTTCCTTAGACAAGAGATATTCACTGGATTCTGAGGGTTCGAGGACTCTGTTGGAAGTAGCCTTCTTGTTTATTGCTCTTTGGACTAAGAGTGGGAGGTTGCCCCTGCCTCGGCCTAGGGAGGGTTCACCCCTCCTTTTAGAAGTATCACCTCTACCTCGTGACCAAACCATTGTTTGCAATACAAAGCACATAGGTCAGTTAAAGTATAGAAGCAGTTATCAGTTGCAGAAAAACAAGACAGTTCACAGATGTGAAAGTGCGGACCGCACAACATTGAGTGTGGTCGTAGACTGCCTTATGCGGACAACATAATTTTGAGTGCGGCCACACAAAACCAGGTTCAGACTACTGGTTCTCTAAAGTTTCAAAGTGCGGTCGAACACATTTTTATGTAGATCGCACAATTTTCTGCGACCCAAAAATTTTAAGTGCGGTCCGCACATTGCCTGCTCAATATTATGCCCAACTCAGAATCTGCGGACCGTATAATTTAATGTGCGCCTGCACAATTTGAAATCCTATGGCACTTACTAAAGATTTTCAATTTTTTGCACAAGGTAGACATGGTATTGGAAAATTAAACATGATACATGATTTACCCAGCCCCCAATGAGTGCATATGATATTACCCACATAATTTTAAGTACACATGAAGAATATTTGATATTTTAGGCCTAAAAATAGCTATTCTACTGAAGAACAAAAACTAAGAAAAATTGAAAAATCTAAACATGAATTGAACATACCAGTGATGAAGGATTCAAGGAAGAATCTAGACTGATGAAATGAGTGTGGAAAGTGAAACAATGTGTGCGCACTGTGCTTGCTTAGGTCTCAAGAGTTCAGAGTGTGTAAAGTTGTGAATAGTGCTATGAGGACCTATTTATAGGTTGACCAAATTAGGTCAAAAGTGAAGCTGAGTGCAGCCGCACAATTTTGAGTGCGGTCTGCACTCTTTACCTAAGCCTAACTGAAATTCTGTGGTCTGCACAAAAGTGAGTGCAGCCGCAGAAATCTGTGCGGACCACACAATTTCAAGTGCGGTGCAGAATGGACATTTCTCTGCTATTTCAAACTTCAGAGAGTTGCATTTTTGGGTCTCCAGTTGTGCGGCCATAGATTCCTCTCTGTTGTGGAATACAAAATTTTGCGGTCCGCATAATAAATGTGCGGTCCGCACTTTGTCAACATTTAGCTATTTTTTCGGGCACAGTCCCTACAAAGCACACTCATTCCTGCATACACTTCAAAACTAGTTATCACAAAACAAAATCTATCTAAAAAAGAAGAAAAAGATAAAGAAAAAGACATATGGGTTGTCTCCCAAGAAGCGCCTTATTTAACGTCGCGGCACAACGCAAATTACCAATCATTTGAAATGAAGAACCGCCACGACGTTGCCATCATTAACTTTTCCAAGATAGTGTTTCACCCGCTGCCCATTGACTCTAAACACTTTGTCATTCTTATTTTTCAAGACCAATGCACCGAATGGTGTTACACCAACAACCTCAAACGAGCCACTCCATTTTGACTTCAACTTTCCCGGAAACATCCGTAACCGAGAATTGAATAATAACACAAGATCACCTTCTTTAAACTCCTTGCTCTAAATGTACTTGTCATGGAGGTACTTCATTTTCTCCTTATATAAGGATGAACATGTATATGCATGGTATCGAAACTCATCTAGCTCATTCAATTATGTCACCTTTAAGTATGCGGCGACTTCCCATTAAAGATTAAGCTTCTTCAATTCCCACATGGCCTTATGCTCAAGTTCTACCGGAATATGATAAGTTTTTCCGAACACCAACCAATATGGAGACATCCCAATCGATGTTTTGTAAGCTATCCTATAAGCCCATAAAGCATCATCAAGTTTTCTTGACCAATCCGTCCGGTTGGCATTCACTGTCTTTGACAAAATACTCTTGATTTCCCGGTTGGAGACTTCCACTTGACCACTTGCTTGAGGGTGATAGGGGGTCGAGACTTTGTGAGTGACACCATACTTAGTGAGTAAGGTATCAAAAGCTTTATTGCAAAAATGCAAACCCCTATCACTTATGATAACTCTTGGAGTACCAAATCTTGTAAATATATTCTTCTTCAAAAATGCCACCACACTTCGAGATTCGTTGTTGGGTAAAGTCACGGCTTCAACCCATTTTGACACATAGTCCACAACTACCAAAATGTAAGTATTTCCACAAGAGCTCATGAATGATCCCATGAAATCAATGCCCCACACATCAAAGATGTCAATTTCCAAGATGGTGGTGAGGGGCATCTCATTCTTCTTAGAAATCCCACCGGCCCTTTGACATTTATCACAACGCTTGATTAGATCACTAGAGTCCTCATAGAGAGTAGGCCAATAAAATCCATAACTCAACACTTTTGTTGTCGTTCTAGCTCCACCATGGTGACTACCATATGGTGAAGAGTGGCAAGCCTCAAGAATTTTCACTTGTTCCTCCTCTGATACACATCTTCGAATCACACCATCGATACAAATCCGGAAGAGGTACTGTTTATCCCAATAATAGTCAAGACAATCCCGTTTGAGCTTCTTCCTTTGGTTTGAAGAGAACTCATTCGGTACAATTCCACTCAGAAGATAATTTGCTAAATCAGTGAACTATGGCATCTTGGTTATTGAAATTGCTAGAAGCTACTCATCGGGGAAGGAATCATTAATCTCAAGGCTGACATGTGGCCCCCCTCCTATTCCAATCGAGACAAGTGATCCGCCACTTGATTTTCACTACCTTTGCGGTCTTGGATCTCTATATCGAACTCTTGCAGTAAAAGCACCCACCGCATTAACCTTGCCTTTAAATCCTTCTTGCTCATTAAGTACCGAAGCGTCGCATGATCGGTGTGGACAATCACCTATGTACCATCAAGTACGGGCGAAACTTTCTCCGTAGCAAAGACAATAGCAAGGAGCTCTTTTTTGGTCACCGTGTAATTGACTTGGACATCATTCGTGGTCTTAATAGCATAGCAGACCAGATGGAAGATTTTGTTGATTCGTTGCCCCAAAACTGCTCCAACCACTACATCACTTACGTCACATATGAGCTCGAAAGGCAAGCTCCAATCCAGTGTGGTAATAATAGGAGTAGTAGTCAACTTGAACTTAAGCAATTCGAATGCCTACATGCAATCTTCGTTGAAATGGAACTTGGCATCCTTCTCCAAAAGCTTACACAAGGGGTTCACACTTTGGAAAAATCCTTGATGAATCGGCGATAAAACCCCTCATGACCCAAGAAGCTCCTCACTCCCTTCCTGGATGTAAGGGTAGGAGTTTAGAAATCACCTCTATTTTGGCCTTGTCGACCTCAATACCATTATTTAAAATTTTATGGCCAAGGCATTCCTTCCTCGACCATGAAGTGATATTTCTCCCAATTCAATACCAAGTTCGTTTCTTCACTTCTGCCAAGACCTTATCCAAGTTTTTCAAGCAATCATCAAAAGAATTTCCGACCACAAAAAAGTCATCCATGAAGACCTCAAGAAAATCCTCCACCATGTCGGTGAAGATAGCCATCATACACCATTGAAAAGTCACCGATGCATTGCATAACCCAAATGGCATCTGCGAGAATGCAAAAGTACCATAGGGACATGTAAAAATAATCTTTTCTTGATCCTCCGGAGCAATAAGAATTTTATTGCAGCCGGAATACCCATCAAGGAAGCAATAGAAAGCATGGCTGGCCAACCTATCAAGCATTTGATCAAGGAAGGGAAGTGGGAAATGATATTTCCTTGCGACTTTGTTGAGGTTGGGGTAGTCAACACACTCTCCATCTGGTTACCATTCTTGTGGGAATCAACTCGTTCTTGTCATTGGTAACCACAGTCATGCCCCCTTTCTTTGCGACACATTGCACCATAGAAGTCCATGAACTATCGAAAATGGGGTAAACAACCCCGGCATCCAACCACTTTATGACCTCCTTTTGACCAACTCTTGCATCGCTTTATTTAGCCTCCTTTGATGTTCAACGAAGGGTTTGAAACTCTCCTCCAAAATAATCTTGTGCATGCAAAAAGTGGGGCTTATGCCCCGAATATCCGCCAATGTCCATCCTATATCTCTCTTCCTCCTTTGTAGCACCTCCAATGTGGACTCTACCTGTATGTTAGTCAAACAAGAGGAAAGAATAACCGGTAAAGTATAAGAAGAGCCAATGAATTCATACCTGAGATGCGAAGGCAATGGCTTTAACTTCAAAGTGGGAGGCTCCTCGATTGAGGTCTTTGTTGGAGGACTCTTCCGATTTTCAAGATCCAAGGATAACTTGCGGGGTTCATAAGTGTACGACCCCATCCCGTGTAATGCATTCACATTCCACATAGCCTTCTTTCTCCTCATCATTATCAAGGTTGAGCAAAACGACTTCCAAAGTATCCTCAACATTTATTGTGGCACTAGCATCATCAATAATCACATCGATCACCAAGTCCACGAATGAATAAACTTCATTGCTATTCGGTTGCCTTATAAATTTGCACACATAGAAGACCACATTTTCATCACCCACCCGGAAGGTGAGCTCACCAACTTCCACATCAACAAGAGCCTTCCCCGTAGCAAGGAAAGGTCCACCCAAAATAATAGGCACCCCATATTCCACTTCACAATCGAGAATCATAAAGTCCACCGGGATTATGAACTTGTCAACACGAACCAACACATCATCAATAATACCCAAAGGTCTCTTCATTGTACGATCCGCCATTTGTAACCTCACTGATAAATCTTAAATGCTCTTGCATAATGTTTTGATGATCTAACAAACTTATGGCTAAGAACCAGATAGGGAACCTGACCTACTTGGATTACTGCAAGCATTAACAGATTTCAGCTAAAAATGAATTGCTACAGCTTCAGGAACTAGGAACCAAACAAGGACCTGATGCTTTTGTGGTTTCCTCATACAGAAAAATCATCCTCTCAAGCTTGAAGAACAAGGTTGAACGCCACTACGGACCAGTTCCTAAAAGATTGATGTTTGATGTCCTAGTTGAGTTGTAACTTTGCTATTGTACTTACCATATCTCCTAAATCGCTTATCTAAAAGCATACTAATTAGGAATCCTCTTGTAAATCTGTAAACTCGTTGAGTTTATGTTGTGACTAGATTTAGTCATAAGAAAAAGTCTTTGTAATCATAGAATTACAAAGTGGCTTGTGGTGATAGCATCACAAGTTAGAAAAAGCCTTTATAACTAGGATAGTCACAAAGTGGCTTGTGGTAAAGGTACCACAATTTAGTTGAGTAAATTCTTTGTAATAGAAAGTATTGTAAAGTGTCTTATAATAGGTAAGATTACAAGTTAGTGAAGTTAAAATCCTACAAGGTAGGTCGTGATTTTTTTATCCCCTTGTGTGAGATTTTTCCACTTAAAAATCCTCTGCCTCATTTACTTACTGCTTTACTAAGTTCTCTCAACAGAATCTTGTAGAGAATCATGTACTCTATAATTTGGTGGATCCATACAACCTAACACTCATGGACGTGGGTCTTGGTATCCCAGTTCCCAAAGTTTTGGACACCGAATAGGGCATCAAGTTGATACTCCCCCCAAGATCACATAAAGCTTGGGCAAAGTCCACACTTCCAATTGTACATGGGATTGTGAAAGCACCCGGATCTTCCAATTTAGGAGCCATTGAGTGCACAATTGCACTCACTTGATGTGGCATCTTTATAGTCTCACAATTCATCGATCTTTTCTTTGTCACCAAGTCCTTCATGAACTTTGCATAACCCGACATTTTTTCCAAGGCCTCAACCAATGGCATATTAATAGACAAACTCTTCATCATGTCAATGAACTTTTTGAATTGGTTCTCACCATTTGTTTGGCAAGACTTTGAGGATATAGAGGAGGAGGACTTGGCATTGGCGTCTTAGACTTGACACTATCGATTCCGGCATGTCAACAATGTGCTCCCTAGACGGGTTCAATCTCCTCCACATTGTCATCAATATCAATTATCACCTTATCATTTGCTTTCACTTCATTGCTTGGCATCTCATCTTCTTGTACCAATTGTTCATCATCCACAATTTTCTTTTGACTTGAGGTGGCTGCTTCCCCACCTTTTCCACTCCTTATAGTCACGGCCATGGCATGTCCCATGTTTTTCCTACCCTTTGGGTTCACCACCGTATCACTTGGTAGAGCCCCTTTAGGACGAGTGTTCAAAGCATGTGAGATTTGGCCCAATTGAACTTCCAAATTGCGAATTGAAGTGTTGTGAGAGACTAGTTGAGCATCAGAGTAGGTATTCTTCTCCATCATTTCTTTGAACATGTTCTCTATTTGGACCATCTCATTATTAGAAAAACTTGGACCTTGGGAAGGATAGGGAGGTGGATTGCTCGATTGTTGAAACATCGGAGGCCTTTGAAAACCCGACCCCCGGTTGTTGTTGTTGTTCCACCCTCCTTGGTTGTTGCCTCCCCAATAGCCTTAATTATTGTCACTCCAATTGCCTTGGTTATTTTTACCATTCCAATTTCCTTAATTGCTTTGATTTTTCCAATTCCCTTGGTTGTTTTGATTGTTACAACTGACTTGATTGTTTGAATTCCTATTTCCTTGTGGTCGCCATTGTTGTTGATTCGGGATGTGATTGTTGTTTCTTTGCCCTTGGAAGTTATTCACATATTTTACCTCTTCTTCTTGCTCATTGTATTGTTCATCCTGATCAAAACTATCATATTACACATAATTTTTAACCCGGTTTTGCACTTGAGGACCCTTTTGCCTTCTCTTATTTACCATCATACTCACTCCTTCCATTGCATTTACTTGCTTGGGACCTTGCACTTGTTGAAGTTGAGCTTTTGCTAGTTGATTTATTGTGGTGGTCAACTCAGAAATTGCTTTCCCATGATCATGTAATTCTTTATGCAAGTGAATCACATTTGGATCACCTTGAGGAATGTTTGCTCTACTTTTCCATGCCGATGAAGTATCCGCCATTTCATCAAGAATCTCACAAGCTTCCGCATATGGCGTTATCATGAAGTTTCCACCGGCAAGTTGGTTGAACATGCATTGATTGGTAGTGTTTATACCCCTATAGAAAGTTTGTTTAATTATAGCCTCCGTTATATCATTGTTCGAGCACTCTTTCACCATAGTACGATACCTTTCTCATATCTCATGCAAAGTCTCATTGGGTTCTTTTTTGAAAGCTAGAATCTCATCCTTAAGAGTTGCCATATGCCCGGGAGAAAAGAACTTGGAAATGAATTTCTCGGCCAATTCATCCCATCAATGGATAGAATGATATGGCAAACGCTCTAACCAATCCAAGGCCTTCCACCATAGAGAGAAAGAGAATAGCCTCAACCTCAAAGCATCCTCGGAGACGTTTGTTTGTTTACTCCCTAGCAAGTGTCAACAAACCCTTTCAAGTGCTTATATGCATTTTGACTCGGAGCTCCAGTGAAGAATCCCCATTTTTCCACCAATGTAAGCATGACATTTGTGATTTGAAAGTTTCCTGCCCTAATGCGGGGCGGGACTATAGCACTTGTCTATCCTTCATCGGTAACACCCGATGTGCCACAGCTCTTGGAGGAGGTGGGGGTGGAACGGGAATGTTGTCTTGAGGTAGACGGCTTCATCTAATTGCTTGAGATTCAAGAGGAACCTCATCAACTTGGTCATCATCCCTGTCATCCCCCAGTGGCATGTTTCCAAGAGGATCATTATTGTTGAGAGACATTGTATCACCTACAATTGTTTCACAAAAAGATTAGTAACCCGGAAGGAAAGGAAGACAAACCACACACAAAACCAAATATATAGCTAAATCTGTTTTTAGCCCCCCCGCAACGGCACCAAAAATTGATGTCGCTCAAGTTCACACCTCAAATTGGGGTTGTGAACCGGTCGATGCAATTATAATAACCCAACTAGGAGTCGGGATCGAATCCACATGGAGCGTAGATGGGATTAGGTATATACTCGGACTAAGCGTATAATGTGTCCAAAATGCACTTCCACATACTTTGTTATTTTTGTATACTTCTAAATTAAGCTATTGTTTACAAATATAAAACTAGAGAATGATATTTTTGGTGTTGTTTTTCAAGTTGTAAAAAATCTAGGGCTGTGACTTCCACCTAGGTGGTTGCCTAATGGGTTGTGGACTTTAGAGCAAGTTTCGTTGGTCAGGACGCAATATAGCAATCAGCACGCAATTATCCACTCAATACCTCTCGGTAAGAGAGTAGTTTTGCCCAATTTGGCTTTCTCAAGTCCAAATGGATAATTCACAAAATAGTTGATAGATGCTCAAGTCGGGTCTTACTATCTCTAGATTCAACCCTTTAACTGGGACTATCAATTTCTTGAGTTCACCCCAATTATTGTTAGCTAAGTTTTCCTAGACTCAATCTTTCCTTCTCAAGTAGAGACTAAGTCAAATAGGCTTGAATCAATGTTTGCAACCATTAATTCTAAAATTAAAGCAAGAATTAGGCTAAATATTACACACCCAACCATAAATAAGCCCTAAATCAAACACCCATTAGGTACCCACACTAGGGTTGGGTCACAACCCTAGCTAGAAAATTAGCTACTCATAGATGAAAATAAAGAAATTAAAGAAGAAATGATAATAAACATATATTGTAAAATTAAAAGACAAAAATCTAATGTTTAATCACTAAAGTAAGCTAAAGTTACTAAAACCAGTAAAGAAAAATGGCTACAAACTTTCTGAAGCTCCAACTTGACCTAATTTTGACAAAAAAGACTATTTATACACAACTGAAATTATCAGATTAAATTGTCCCTGCGGAGGTTCTACGACCACATAATTCTATGTGCGTTCCGCACTTTAAAGTTGGTTTGACAGGATGGACTTCTGCGGCCGCACAATTCTGGGTTACGGTCGCACTTCTTCAGATTCCGCGGACCATACATTTTTGAGTGCGGTCGCACTCTTGAACTTGAGATTGACATGAGAGACTTCTGCGGACCGCACATTTCTGAGTGCGGCCGTACTTTAAATTATGCGGCCGCACAATAATGGTGCGTCTGCACTTCTTCATGGACCCAGAATCACATCTCTCTGAACCTCATCTTCTGCGGTCGCACAATAATTGTGCGGTCCGCACAATAATTGTGCGGTCCGCACTTTGCAAAGGAAATCTATTAGAGGTTTCTTCATGGTCTACGGCCGCACTCAATATTGTGCGGCCCGCATTTTGCTCTTTGCTTTGTTGTAGTCCTTGTCCCAAAATTACCCCTTCTTGAGTTAATTTTCATCTCTTTGACTCATATTCCAACACTCCTGCAAGTAAGCACATTTCATTAGTTTTCGGGAATAACTTTAAGCAATTTTGAGCTAAAACGAAAGTAAAAGAGTACAAATAAGTAGTCAAAATCCCTACTTATCACCTACCAAAGGGCGTTTGGATGCAAATGCTTTGTTCTCAACAATGCTGAGGATGCATTGGAAAAATTTGATGCAAAAAGTGAAGAAGTAATTTTTCTTGGTTGCTCTTCTCAAAGCAAGGCATACAAAGTTTACAACAAAAGGACTCAATGTGTAGAGAAAAGTGTGCATTTGATCTTTGATAAATCTCACCACTCAAGTGGGAAGGATTCACATGATAAGGATAATCAAGATGGAGATTTCTCAAAGGTTCCTGGAGAAGTCATAGATATGGCAAATGGGAACACTAATCTAATGAATCAAGTCAAGGATGTTGGTGAAGAAGATGCAGCAGAATCTCCAGCCAAAATAGAGGAACCTGGTCCCTCTATCACTACAACTGAAGCTGAGCATAGGTTTGTTGATGTTGTATTAGGCACTCCTGATGCAGGACAAAGAAGCGGAACTCATACTTATATTGATGCCAATGATGGGTCAAATACGGAGGAACTGGTCCCTCACATTCTGAAGTTCAAGTATCTAACTAGAAGCACATGAGTTCACATCCTCTTCAAAATGTGATCACTCCCTTGGAATTTGGTATTCAAACTAGATCTAAGGCAAGAAATATGTTTGCTTTCTCAGCTTTCTTGTCTCAAAATGAGCCTAAATATCAAGGAAGCATTGAAATATACTCACTAGATTGTTGTTATGTAAGAAGAGATTCATCAGTTTGAGAGAAACAAAGTGTGGCACCTAGTTCGCCGGCCCTCAGACAGAACATTGATTGGAACTAGGTGGGTGTTCAAAAATAAATTTGATGAGTTTGACAACACAACAAGAAACAAAGCTAGGCTGGTGGTCTAGGGTTACAATCAAGAAGAAGGGATTAACTATGATGGGACCTTTGCTCTTGTTGCTCGAACGGAATTCTCATAGCTTTTGCATATCATATGGAATTTAAATCATTCCAAATGGATGTTAAAATTGTATTTCTGAATGGATATTTAATGGAGAAAGTTTTTGTCAAGTAACCACCTGGGTTTGAGTATCATGAACATCCTGAACATGTTTTCAAGCTTGACAAAGCTTTATATAGATTGAAGCAGGCCCTTCATGCATGGTATGAAAGATTGTCCAAGTTCCTTCTGGAGAATGGCTTCACTAGAGGGACAATTTACAATATTCTATTCTTGAAGAAAAGAGGGAGAAATTTATTGATCGTACAAGTCTATGTTGATGATATTATTTTTGGTGCAAAAAATGATTCCCTTTGTGAGGAGTTTGCAAAGCTCATGGGAAGTGAGTTTGAGATGAGCATAATATGAGAACTGAACTTCTTTCTTAGGTTACAAGTAAAGCGGACCTCAAAAGGTACTATGATAAGTCAATAAAAGTACATCAAGGAGCTACTGAAAATATTTGAGATAGAAAGCTCAAACCATTGATACTCTCGTTGCTACTTCTACTCTCCTAGACATGGACAAACCTGGTTCTCCTATAAATAAAACTATGTATAAGGGTATCATTGGATCTATTCTATACCTGACGGCCAGTAGACTGACATTGTGTTTAGTGTTGGGTTGTGTGCTAGATTTTAATCAAGTCCAAAAGAATCTCATTTGAAGGCTGCCAAGAGAATCCTCAGGTATCTCAAAGGAATGCAGCACCTAGTCCTCTTCTATCCCTCAGGAGATATTTTTGACCTTGTTGGATATGATAATACTGATTATGATGGATATCTGGTGGATATAAAGAGCACATCTGAAATGGCACATTTTTGGGGTCATGTTTGATCTCATAAGGTACAAAAAATAGAACTCTATGGCTCTTTCTACTGCGGATGCTAAATATATGGTTGTTGATTCCTATTGTGCCCAATTGCTATGGATCAAGCAATAACTAGAAGATTTTGGTGGGTTTACAGATTGTGTGTCATTGTTGTGTGATTTCTCTCAACTTGGCAAAGAACTCGGTTCGGCATAAAAAGGATAAAGCACATTGATGTGCAACATCACTTCTTGAGGGACAATGTCGAAAAGGACTTATTTTTGTAGTTATGCAAAACGGAGGACCAGATAGCAGATGTTTTTACCAAAGCACTCAGTAGAGAACATTTTGAAAGAAATCTTCTAAAGTTAGGGCTGATCAAGCTAAACTAAGAACCTGGTCCCTCGATGATTGACTATGAAAGGAAAGAAAGGTACAATGCTGAAAAGTATTTTCTAGCTACATCTAACTCAATTCTATACCATTAGAGGTAGACACGCATGACAAATTCAGGACAAACAAGTAACAAGTGACATTGCAAATATCTGGAAGTTGATGCTTATATTTTCAAAAAACTGTCAAGGAACTTGGTTCCTATGGCTCAGGTTAGTAGTTCCTCTTAGACTTTTTTGCATTTTGAACTGCTAGAGTGCCACATAATTAATTGTTCCTGCCTATTCTAATGCCCTTTAAGACCAAACATTACATCTGTTACAAATTAACCCGATGACCCGTCTCCCCTCTCTCACACCCGTTTGTTACAGTCCCCCCCCCCTTTCACTTTATATACCCAAAAATAGGTCTCTCTCTTCATTTTCAACATAGAACACAATATTTTTCTCCCAAGTCCTCTTCTTGTCTTCATGCTCTCAAAATCAACTATGACTCAACCACAGACTTCATCTCCCAAAGCAACTGAAGAAAACCCCACCTTGTCTCCATCTAACAAGGCACCTCCATCTGTATCTAAGCCAACAATCTCACCCACAAAACCCCCAAT
Organism: Nicotiana sylvestris; assembly: GCF_000393655.2. Lineage (NCBI taxonomy): Eukaryota > Viridiplantae > Streptophyta > Magnoliopsida > Solanales > Solanaceae > Nicotiana > Nicotiana sylvestris. Next base: position 57,152,232 of record NC_091057.1, on the reverse strand, counting down.
TTCTAACCAACCCAAACCCACCGTCCCTTCTCCCATACCATCTAGTTCTGGTCCCCATCACAGCCATAAGAGCCAAACTCCCAAAAATTTTGTTGCTTCTCCATCTCCTTCTGCTACTATTGAGAAAGTCGACTCAAAATGAACTACCTCTACATCTTGATTCCTTCAAACCATAGAAGAAATTGTGGAAAGGAATGAAGGTGCTGAGGTATCGAGTCAGCATATTGAGAAAGAGCAATTGAATGATAAGTCGGTTCCTAGTGTTGATGAGGGTGTACATGCGTTTGCAATTTTTAAAGGTCCAAGTGTTGCTCGGATTGCTCCGAGTATCTCGTCCACATCATGTAATATTCTATCTTCTTATACTAATACAACAGTTTGGGTATTAAGGGTGATAAAGATGGGAGTGATGCACTTAAATCAGATTCTACTTCTCTTGAAAAAGAGCATGTTGCTGTGAAGAAGTCGGTTGGGAAATCTATGACCGATGATGTTGGTGTAAAGACCCAGGGGAACCACTAAGTCAGAGGGGGGAACATGGTAATGGGGAACAAGTACCTGTCAGTACTACTAGGGAACCTACAGAGGGACCTGGTCCCTCAGCCCAAGGGGAGTTTTCTACTCCTACTTGGGATGAAACTCGTGGTTCTACAAAACAGCCCCTGGATAGTGCTGACACTACCCCTTTTGACCACCATGTTAGTGTTCCATTAGATATTATTTACCTAGAAATAAAGTCTGTGTCTAAGGGTAATTCTAGTGATAATGATGATGATATTGATGATCTGTCTGTGATACAGTATATAGCTACTAGGGATGGGGGGAAAAGTCACAAAGGATTCTGTTCCCAAATGTCTCAACACTGGACAACAAAGAAAGGTTGCACTTGACAGTTCCTTGAAAGTAAATAAGGAGAAGAAAAACAGAAGGAGGCTTGTGAAAAGTCGATCAATTAATGAGGAGGATTTGTCTCCTGTTGAAGTAGTTGAGGTGGATAATGAGGAGACTGTTAAGGAACCCACTCCTTTTGTGAGGAAAAACTCAAAGAAAACTATTATTGCCAAGCAAAAAAAAATAGTATCTAAAAAAGAACATGTGAGTGACAAGGATAATGAAGTAGAGGAGGAAGAAGAAGTGGAGAAAGAGAAAGTAGAGAATAAAAAGCCTCTCAAAAAGAGGCAAAGTACTAGTGAGGAACCTGGTTCCTCCAAAAAGCCAACGGCGGAATTATCTGAGTTAGAGAGGAGGGCAAATCTAAAGAAGCAAAAGGTTCTGTGGGCTTGAGTCTTTGATCTTGAGATTCTTGAACAACTAGGCATGAGACAACTGGTAGAAATTGTGGAATTCCAGAAGTGGACCCATCTTTTTGAAGTCAAAAGTTCAAAAGTTTATGAAGATAAGGTGAGAAGCTTCTATGTTGACTTGTTTGTGGTAGATGGGGGCACAATTTCCTTGAAGGTGAATGTAAAGGACTTTGTTATGGATGAGAACTTTCTGGGTGAGATTCTTGAGGTACCTATTGCTAGGCTGAAGACTATGGAGGGAATTGGTTCCCCTGACTTTAAGAAATTATCAAGAAAAAAGCTATTCAAATAGGGGAAAGAGTGCACAAGAAGGGACTTCTGCCAGAATACCATCTGTTGTTTGAACTAGTGAACAAGGTGCTGCCTAGGGCTGAGAGGAGGTCTATTGCCTCCATTGAAGACCTGATTCTTCTAGAAGCACTAGACTCTTTCTCTTCCATCAGTCTACGTGGGATTATGATTGAACATATGCTGAAGGTAGCAGATTTCAAGGATAAGAATCATGGGTTTCCCTGGGGGTCTCTCCTTACCAAAGTCTTTGAACACTTTAAGGTTCCTTTAGGGAAAGCATCTGTTGGGACAAGACTTTAAATGTTCACTATGAATACTTTGGAAGAGTGTGAGTATGTAGTGAAGAATGGAGGAGTAGGAAACAACTCTACTATCTCTCAATTGATCAATGTTCATAAGGCTTCCAATGAAGAGATTAAGCATTTGAAAGCACAAAATGCCATTCTAGTCTAAGCTTACTCGGGCCAGCAAGGAACCTGTGGTTCCAGTAGTGCTCAAGGTAAAGAGGTTTCCCGTTTCAAGTCTGAAAATATTGAGTTGAGGAAACAATTGGAGAACTTGAAAGAGCAGTTGATCAATGATCAAAGGGCTGCTAATGCTCGAATGGATGTCTCATCAAGGCTCTTGCTCCCTAATCCTTCTTGTTCCCCATCCAGTGTCCCTTGTTTTGCACCCTTTTCCCAGTCTTATCCTAATCATGTCCTTTTGTTGATTCTAATTTTTTTTATTATGGTACTTTATTTTTTTTATTTGTAATATTTGTGTGACTATGGTACTGCTACTCCTAGGTTTTCTTTCCCTCTTATAATTAATAAGCATGCTTGCCTATTTTATGCAATGTTATACTTTTGTGTTCTATTTTTAGTCATGTTGTGTGCACACAAGTGGCATGAGCTAATGTTGCTAGACTTCTTTTTGCATATGCCTGTCTGATTTTTTTAAATGATGCCAAAAGAGGGAAGAAAATTGATGGAGAAGAAACTGGTTCTCGAGGGGAAGAAGTCTAATTCGTAGGGGGTACATGTGGATATCTGATTAGGGAACATCAATTCTAAGTTTGTCATCATAAAAAAGGGGAAAAATTTATACGTTATGCGAATCTGGTTTTGATAATTTGTCAAACATCATGAAAGAACCATATAGAAACCTGATACAACCAGGTCCATTGTGCTCACTGAAACATACCCTGTTGTCTGGCTTTATTCTCAAGGAAAATAGACAAGGGAACTGCATAGGGAACAGTTAGGATCAGGTCCTCAAGTCGTCGTGGAAGTCAACTATACAGTTGTTAAAGCTGTTGCATTGTACTTGCAACAGTACAACAACACAACTGCAATTTGCTAGAGACTGGAAATGCGCTTGTAACTACTCTCATGATCTCTCATATATAATTATATATACAACATGTTACAAGGCTTTAACCTAACACTTGCAATTACAAAACATACATTCTCTCAAATGTGTAGCTGCCTCTATTTCCCTCAGATGCATTGAAGAACAAATCAGCTACAAAACAAAGGACCAAATTCCAATATTGAATATGTCGTGTGTCCTTTAGTATTATTGTGTCGTTGTCTTATGTTATTTACTTGTAATTCCCACACAACTTTTTGGAAGCATTTTGTAGGACATCATTTAAACCATTATTGCTTTTGGCTGTTTGACTAGAGTTAGTCAACTGTGTAGCTTTGTAATAGAGTTATTATAAAGGGCTTACAATAGAGTTATTGTAAGAGGTGAATGACTAAGAGTTTAATTCCTAGATTGCAATAGGTTATAATCTGATATTTGTTTAGCTAGTGAAGTTGAAATCCTACTAAGATCGGTCGTGATTTTTAATCTCGTGAGCTGGGAGTTTTCCACGTAAATATTGTGTGTTCTTTATTTACTGTTGTTTACTATGGAAATTGATAGAGAACCTGAGTCTTTACACCATTTGGTGCACCCTTAGTTTCTATCATTTAGATCGATGAGTGAACCTTAAATATTTAGTTAATGACTGCATCAACTATCATTCTGTTGATTATAGATTGGGAGTTCGAATTACGGAAGGATAAATGAAAAGCTACAACTAAGATATGAAGTCAAAAAGAAAAGAGAATTATCCAAATACACAAGGATTTAAGATTTGTCTAATATTTACCCGTCGTCCTTTTGGTCCATGAAAGCTCTCGTTATTATTTTTCGTGTAAAAAATATCTCTTTCACTAATATTTTTCGACCGTGAAACAAAAGTGATACGATTTTGTCATACAGTAAAGGTATGTAAGAGTATATTTGGATATTTTTAATTATTTGGGGGTATATTTTAAATTATTATAGAAGGTATATAAAAATTAATTTGTTAGTTAAGAACTGAATATGAAATTTTTTTATTTAACGTGGCGGACTTTCATGAAATGAAAAATAATACAAAGGACAAATGTAAGACAAATCAAATAACGTCATGATAATATTTGAACTTTTACAAGGAAAAAAAATAAATTAACTCCAGGGATTGAAATACAATCCATGTCTAAGCTTGAGGACCAAAATTGCAATTTATACCCCCACAAATAAACCCCATAAAACATCCCAATTGGAACTCAAATATATAAAAATAAAAATAAAAACGCTTTCATTTCACGCCCTTGTAAATTGTACTCCAAACTATAATCTCCTCCTCCTCATCGTCACCCATCCATGTATACTAAGCTCCTCCACAACAACCCCACACTAACACCCCCACTTTCTTCAATCCATGCCTTCAGACCCCAATCCTTCCCAATATTCAACCACCACTTCACTCCAAACTTTACAACAAAGCCCCTTTATCTCCATCTTCAACCCAAAAAATCAAGAACCTTTATCAGCTGTGCAGCAAATAGTGATAGTGTTAAGGGTTCAGTGAACTGGGCTGAATTGCTTGAAAAATGGTCACCAAAAAACTTTCTTGGTGCTGATAAACTATTTAGAGCCATATCTGGTGCAACTTCAAGCCCCATTGCTCAGTACATACCTTCCCCTTTCACTTTCTTGCACTCTATTGACCCCAGAATCAAATTGGTATAAATTTTATGTCTTTTTAGGTTTTTAGTGTGAAAAGTGTTGAACTTTCTTAAATTTAATTATTGGGAGTTTTGTGTTTCATATATGTAGTTTTCACTTTCTTGTACTATGTTGATCCCAGAATCAAATTGATATAAATTTTACTCCCTCTATCCCAATTTATGTGGCACCGTTTGACTGGGCAAAGCTTAAGAAAGAAATGATGACTTTTGAAATTTGTACTCTAAAGTAAGCCTTAGATATTTGTGTGGTTATAATATCTCATTGAGGGTAAAACAATAATTTTCAAGTTAAATTGTTTCTATAGAAAGGTGGCATTCTTTTTGGATGACTAAAAAGGGAAGTGTGTTGCATAAATTGAGACAGTATGAGACACTACGAGTAAGTCTTTTTGGGATTTGTGTGTGAAAAGGGTTGAACTTGTTGAATTTAGTTACTGGGAGTTTTCTGTTTCATTTGTGTAATTTTCCTTCTTCTTTTTTTTTGGGTTGTTCTTGAACTGTATAATATGGTTCGTCATTGGCTTTCCTTGTTTTTGCTGTGTTCGTGGGTTGTTTCTGAATTGTATTTTATGGTTCTGTTATTGAGTTTTCGTGTTTAGCTATGCTAAAGAATACCAAAAAAAGTGTATACTTTGGCTCATAGGAAGCAGTTTGTGAATAATGATTTACATGCAGTTCACTATGCCAAGTAGCTTCATAGAGCTTCATTTGTGAATTGTCTGCATTGATTTTTTATTTTTTATTGGATTATTCAATTTTGGCTATAATTGTAGAACTGATGAACCCTGATCACGGGAATCCTAATTTCAGATTTATATTGTTAGTTATTTAACACAACTCCAGAATTGAGCAGGCGTGATAGAGAAGATCCTATACATTTTCAAGGGAAATTAAAATAAGAAATATGGTGGGGCTAGGCTGGTCGTCAAAGACTTAACCCATTTGCTGGAGAAAAACAGTGGTAATTATTTGCTGCTGGAAGTAGATGGAGTATATCCCTGCTAAAGCTTTATGTTTTGCCGAGTCCGGAACCCAATTGTGGTCTTTTTGGACAAGTGTGACATAAATATGTGTAAAAAAAAAAGAGTGACCATTCTATATATAACGCGGTTTTATACCGCGCTATACTTTAACGGTGTTTTGGCCGTTAAAGTATAGCGCGGTATAAAACGGCGTTATTTTGTGCTTTCACGCATAGCGCTTTAAAATACTGCGCTATACTTTTTGTTCATTCTCATTATCCTTTTCAATCTGACAGTAGTTGCACGGCTTGCATGTGAGCCCGGTGATGGGTCCCACTATGGATTTATACTTTTTGTTTGCATTTATTTATTTTTTATTATTTGCAGATTTTCCTTCCTTCAATAAATTAATAAAATGGGAGATAAATTGTTTTCTCTTAAAAGTCAATTGTAGCTAAATTTATTTATACTAAACATAAATTAGTAGTCCTGGAAAACAGTGACGCTTTGAAAGGATAGATATAGATATGTATAGCGCTGTATTTTAAAGCGCTATGCGTGAAAATACAAATAAAGCATATAGCGCGGTTTTATACCGCGCTATCCTTTAACGGCCAAAACACCATTAAAGTATAGCGTGGTATAAAACCGCGTTATATATAGAATGGTCACTCTTTTTTTTTTACACATATTTATGTCACACTTGTCCAAAAAGACCACAATTGAGTTCCGGACTCATGTTTTGCCCATAGCATAGTAGAATATTTTTATTCAGAACTGCTACAGTTTTGTGGTACCTGTTTTTCCGTGAGTTCTTCAAGCATTTATTGTTAAGTCCTAAAAGACTTTTTATATTTGGCATTGATTGCTTTCAACGGCACCAAGAGGTTATTTTTCGGTGACGAAAGAAAAGTTCATATATTTTATTCCCTTCATCCACGTTTTGTGGTTGTCGAAGACTAATTTTGCTTTGGATATCTGTTTCTTGGTTATGCAGGCATGGCTCTTTACTCTGGTTATTTTACCGGCAAAATCAAATATAATCATGCGTTTGTCACTGGTTCTGTACTTAGCTATACTATCTATTTTGGTCCAACCTGAACAAGTGTGGAAGGTAAGCTTGGCCTTGAATCTTAATGAGCTTTATGCTTCAAAAAGTTTTCTTGAAATTCTAATGGAGAATCTGCCTTGTTTGTTCTACTACAAATTTGATAATGTTAGTGAATTCCCTTGTTGATTGTCTAATATGGTTACAGGATCAACTGGGGAGAGTCACACTGCTGTCCGGGATCTTATTTATAATGTTGGGCCTAAGTACAGACAGTACACCTTCCCTTATTTCTTCAAGAGCTCCCCCACCTTCAGTAATGGGATTACCACCTTTTCCTGCGTCATTGGAAGGTTATAAATATGTAATCTTGAAGTTGGGGCCATTACAACTCACTAGAAAGGGCTTATCGACCGCTACTACATCAGCATGTTTAACCTTCACTGTGAGTAGCAACTTGCCATTTGTTTTCCAGTAGACCTAGGAAACTAGTTCTGCACTCCTACGGTACACTTTTCAAATGAAAACACGTGGCTTCTTTCTCATCTAGATGATGTAAACCTGTTTCAGTTTGTTAACGTTTAAGTTCAAACTTGAAGATCTTCCACTTACTGTATAAAATTCTCTGCATTCACCTTTACGAAGCAAATGACTGTCTGCCCATTCTTCCTAGTTTGACTTGCCTAAAATTCAGAATCTGTTAAAGTTTTGAACTTCTTGCTGAAGTCCTTGGAAAACTTAAAATAATCCAAGTTGGAAGAATCTATGGATCCCAAACTGTATGATCAATGAATTTTCTGGATTTGACTTCCTGAATATCTCATTATCTCCTATAAACTTTAATTTTTCCGTTCCCTCCTGAATTCCCAAGAAAACAATCAATGTGCAGAGGGACTCCAGTTTTGTCTGAATTTAACTCCCAGTAACCTTCTGATTCTAAAAAAACTGTTTCTAATAAAATAGCTCTCTTTTGATTAAAGATCTTCCAAAGTGCAAGTGTTTTCCTATCAACAACAACACCTGAGCAAATAGCTTTTGCGTTGCGGTGGTTTATAGCCCCTTTGGCCAACTTTGGCGTCCCTGTTGCTGAAGTTATCCTTACTCTCCTGCTCTCCTTGAGATTTATCAATCTTGTGTTTGATGAGGTGAGTAAGATTTATTATTATTTTTTCACATTCAATAGAGATGGAGTTATTGTTAGGTAGAATGCACTGATTATTGTCAGGAAACAGTTAGAAAATTCTGATTCATTTTGGTAATAATTTTGGCAGGTCAGAAACGTTGCTCTTGGTATTGTATCTCGTAGGATTAATTGGCAGCAGTTGACAATTTTGGAGACAATAGATGGTGAGTGTATACCTGAAGATAACCGACTCCATTGCAATTATGCACTGTGTGATTCACCAATAACACTTCTCTTTGCAGTTCTTTTCTTTAGCTATGTTGCTCGGACTCTTCAAAAATGTTGTTGGGTGCATGTCGGATCCTCCAAAAGTAGTGCATTTTTAGAGGATCTGACATGGGTGTGGCAACATTTTTAGAGTCCGAGCAACATAGTTCTCTAGTGCATTCCAGTTGAAGTTAGTTACTATGTTAATACCATCTACTCTACCCAAAGAACAACAGGATCTCAGAATAGTTCAATTCTTGTCCCTAATCTTGATAAATTGCTTTGTAAATGATGGGAGTACATAAATTATTAGATGTAAAATTACCTTTTATCGATTAAATAAGAATGATGGAGTGCATATGATGCTCTTCCAGTATTATTGCTTTTTCTCAACTATACACGAATGTTTGCCTGGCTTCTGTGCCAATCAAATGCGAATCCTTTTCACTCTAACCAAGTGCTGTTCATTCTCGTATTTGTGAAACCCTCATCTTTTCTTAACTGTGATTTTATCCTAAAAGCTATCGCTTTCTGCTCTCTAAAACACAGAATTTGATCCCTTGCAGTTTTTTTCACATATATTCGTCGGATATTCAGAAATATTTTTGTTCACGCGGAGCAAATATCTCAGGTATGAACTTTTCAATGTGATGTCATATTTTAGCATTTATCTACCATTTGCAAGAATAGTTGTTCCTTCTCCATGTTTTTGGGTATTGCTAATTTTCTATAAGTGGGTGGTAATGTTTTTCTCTTTCTATTTGGACCCTACAAGAGTGTTTTAGTTAATATTTTTCATTCTTGACTAGCGAAGATGAACGCATCACAACGTCATGACTAGAAATAAGGACATTTTATGATGACCTGACTGTCAGGGCCAGCAACAATTTATTGGATAGAACTATAAGCACTTAAAGCATTTAAAGATGTAGAACATGTTTGAACTCTATTGCGCCATTATTAAGAGGCTGGAAAGGATGTCTAAAAAATAATATTTCTTTGATGTTAATGCATAGGAATTAACCAGGGATTTTTTATGTGTAGATCTACTTATAGGACATGGAGTTCATACATAAACTGAGTCGAGGCAATGCTGATGGATGTAGAACATTAGTTTATTGGATCATATTAGTAATTTAATTGTAGCATCTTGTGGTTGTATTTCTTGGGCTTCATTCCTGGAAATAGGATAAATCTGTTTGATGTTTAATGCATATGAATTAACCAGGGATTTTTTATGTGTAGATCTACTTATAGGACATGGAGTTCATACTTAACTGAGTCGAGGCAATGCTGATGGATGTAGAACATTAGTTTATTGGATCATATTAGTAATTTAATTGTAGCATCTTGTGGTTGTATTTCTTGGGCTTCATTCCTGGAAATAGGATAAATCTGTTTGTCTGCTGGTTGCATTGAGTTTTACTATTATGCACTACTCTAAATCTCTGTTTCTTGTAGGCAATGATTGTTAGAGGTTTTCGAGGAGACAGCACCACTCACAAAATATTCTTATCAGCAGACTCATCTAATGGAGTTGCCAATTATATTTCCATATCATGCCTCTTTGGTCTAATAGCCTTAGTCACTTTGCCCAAGTTCCTTTTACAATGAAATATGATATGCTAATCATCTGATAAAAGATTCATCCTCTTGACCTTTTAACCTTCCAGCAATATTAACCTCCTAAAAAGCAAATGTTTTCCTTGTCTGCACCTTATAGTCAAACTTCTCTCTCCTCTCCTTCCTCCACATTCACTCCTTTTCTAGAAGAAAGTTGGATTCTTTTTTTAGCAGATGTCCATGAAGAAGAAAACTGGTCCACTCAGTTTTCTTTAATAATTGAAAGCGGCGAACCAATAACTATCCTAATCTCAATAGTGATGGCTGGTTGCTTTCTACCCTTTATCTATGATGAGCATTGAGGTTGTTAGTTCCATGGCAGCTGCATGAGATCGCGATGGAAGTGTTTGGACCCACCTGGTTGCCTATTACATAAAGTTTGATCGATACATACATTTTCTGGATGAACAAGTTACTGCTCCTGGAAACTCAATGTGACATTCCGGATTCTCTCTATCGGGAGATGGGACTTTAAACATGTTCCATTCAAGAGAAGCTAACTGGTGATTACAAACTTACACAAAGAATAAGTCCTTTTGCAGAAGAAAATCATCAGGTCCTTGTGAAATCAGTGGTCAGAGCAGCCATCGTAGTAGAATCATGAGCTTTTGCCTACAACGGGTTAGAACTTGATATGGGAAAGTCTAGGGAAGACGGGATCTTTGAAGTGCTACTGTTATAAGCTGCAAACATGATTCAATTGACCCTTTTTTTGTGTGAAGGCACCATTGAAGTGTTGTCTGTATAAAGTATAATCTATACTAGAACTGTAGGGAATTTTTGGTACCTGAAAAAAGAAAGAGAACCAGAGCGGACAATGATAAATGTTTTGCTTCCTTTGCCTCATGAATAACAGAAATATCTGATTTTTATTGAAGTTCTTTTTAGCTTACAATTTTGACGTTAGTTAAGCTACCAGAAGATAGTATTAGTAATGCAATTGCTCATTTTGCATCATTCCGTCTTCGTAAACTTGCTTTGCCTACAAAAGTCAGGTCAGATGCATCAACATTAACAGTAGAATGCTAAACTACAACCCTACATTCAGATGCCAGCCAACGACCAATGAGTTTAATTTTTATACACCGATAGTGTAAAAGAATATTTAAAGTATCAAGGCATTTAAAAAGAATTACAAGTAACAATTCACTGGGTTTATTGTTGTAGTTCATTAAATAATGGGATTATTAATCTAAAAAATAAAGTAGATTACTTGTTACAACATGTTAAAATATATTGGATAGTCACTGGAGGTGAATCTTTTCGGCTTTTGAATTTTGATTAGTTGAACCTCCTGCTCGGGGTATTATTTCGCGCCTTCCGTATGTGAGCTTCTTCAAATTGGGGTTACTGCTATTAATTGATCCTCCATAAGATGTGGTCAATGAGAATTCATTATTGGGGTCAAACATACACGTAAAACAACAGTAGCTATTGATTGAATTTCAACCAACAAAGTCAAAATATAATATGTTTTTATGCAGTTATCGGGTAAAAGATATCTTCTACGGCCCAAGTAGCATCTACTCTACAGGAAAGAGGAAGCGATGAAATAGAATATTGTGGTAGCCGAAAGGTCTCGAATTCCTTGCTACATTTCAATATCCCGTATCATGAACGATATACTTTAATCATATATATGATCGCTCCACATAAGTACAAGCTTACGACCAAATTTTTCTTTTATATAGTGTAATAATTTTCTTTGAAAATACAATTAATTACAGTTGAAAAATAAGATGAAAAAATAAATATTCTTCAGGCTGAGGCGCGGATATTTCGCTCTTTTTAAGGAGATTCAAGCCCACTGCGGTAGCATCTTTACTGGTCCAGTAGTAATTAATACACTTGACTTGTCCCCTGCAAGATACAACAGCCCGACAACGTCATATAACTCGAACAAACTCTGGACAAGTTGTTGAGTCCAAAGTTCCACCAAAATGAACATCTTTCTGCAACAGAAATAATATGCTATTTTGTAGAGAATAAGTTGGAGACTTAGGGTGTGTTTGGTATAACGGAAAATATTTTCTTGAAAAATAAGTAGTAATCTTATTCATTTTCCGGTGTTTGATACGCAAATAAGGAAAATGACTTCTCAAGAGTATTCATAAATAATGTAGATATAATAAACATGAAGCTATAAACTTTCAAACCAACAACCTTCCGGACCCACAAATTTCATAAACTTTTAAACCGCTAAACTTTCAAAACCGCGGAATTTCGAACCCGTAAACTTTATAATTTCTAAACCTGTAAACTTTCAAATACATAAACCTCCGAACTCATAATTTTGGAACTTGTAAATTTTTGAGCCTTTAAACTGATAAATAATAAAATTAAATCTGAAAAATATATTTAAATTTTTTTTCGGGCGTGAGGGGTGGGGGTGGGGGTGGGGGGGCAGTAAAACGAAAAAAAAAACAGATATTTAAATTAAGGTAAAAAAAGTAATTTTTTTTTGCGCGGGAGGGGGAGGGGGTGAGGGTGGAGGGATAGTAGGGTGGGTGGTAACGGAAAAATTGAAATTTGATAAGAAAAAAAAATATTTTTGGAGAGGGGGTGGGGTGGGTTGGTGAGGGTGGGGAAGGTTGAGAAGGAGTTTTGGAAAATATTTTCCCTTCTCTTGATAAGGAAAACATTTTCCTCCAATTGAAGGAAAATGAGTTGATAAGGAAAATATTTTCCAAAACATTTAAGCCAACCAAACATGAAAAAATTGGAAAATATTTTCCGAAAAATATTTTCCTTCATAACAAACACACCCTTAGATTTCACCTTTTTCATACACACTACCATATTTTCCATACCAAACACAACAAAATTTATAAAAACTCTTCCATGAAATAAATAATAAGGTAGTGTGATAATAAAATTGTAGAACATTGTTGGTAGTTACAAAATTTAATCTTTAATCGATAATTAATAATAGATCATAACATTAGTGGTTTCATGAGTTACACCAAAGTAATGATCACTTTCTTGCCAATTTATAATCACGATTTCACAAGAAATAATACATTTTAATATAATAATTTTAATATTAAAATGCACTAACACCAACCAACACTGTCAATATAAGTAAAACGCTTCAATCAAATTGGAGGTGATAAACGAAAGGCAGCAGAGATTTTTCTTGCACCATGTTAGTCCCATGTCTCAATCTAAGATATGAGAACCTGAGTTATACATGCTTAACAAAAGCAATCTTCTAGTCACTGGATTAAAACTGCAAAAAAGTTAGCTTTACATTATGTAAACTTTAGCATAATATGCTAGAATTTGAATACAAGGTGTTTTTGAGTTTGAACTCCAGCACAATGTATTGAAAGTTTATACGCATGAATTTTATAATTCAATATATTATGCTAGATTTTTTCCGTGTTTCAGCTAAGGGGCTATTTTTTGGGCAAGTGCACAAATAATCATTCTCATGGATGCTGTTTAGAGATTTTCAGGACATTTTTATTCAAAAATTTTGTACTAGAAAACTAAAATTTAGGATGCACTGACTAATTCTTAAATAGCAGCCCTTTAGAGAGGCTATCTTGTGTCATTTTTATGGTAATTTTCAATTACTTTACAAATGTAGGCTAATTTTTAACTACCATTCCAAAAACTGGCTAGTCCATGCTATTTCAACGGGACTTTTTCACATATATACGATATTTTAAATTTATTTACCCAGTTTTGTCTAAGTTTCCTATTTACGAAAAGTAACTAATTTTTTTTATAAATTATATGCAAATTCGGTCAAAATCTACAATATATCTACATTTTAAATAATTTTTTTTTTTTTTTGCATAAATTCCGGTCACAACTACAATGTACATAGTATTTATATACAACTATGTTAGTTGTATATATTTTGTACGTCATTTCTACACCTGACATACAAAATATATACAATTTGTTTATGTCTTCTTTTTCGAGTTTCAATTTGAAATTCCAACCAAAATCACCTCGAATCTTCACCAAATCTTATCAAAATTGAGATATAAACTCTAGAGAATATTCCCAATTATTTGCAACAACACCTAATCCATGCAAACAGTAATTTTTCAAAATTCGATTTTCGAATTTAAAGCTTCGAAATTTTTTAATAGTCGTCAATGGAGTTTAGTAATATCAATTAAAAAAGAAACTTTCCTTAACGAGCAAACATATTGGATAAAAGCCAAATTAGACAATTTCCGACCACAATCTTTTTTCTGCTCACAAATTGCTTTATTCTCTGTAGACGCTCCTTGTTTAACCATATGCTTCTTTTTGGAAACTAAAGTTGTTCTACTTACCAATTTCCTAGGTTGGATGGGGAAGAAGAGGGAGAGAAAATAGGACATGTTAGATTCTAAGATATTATTTTGTATATAATTAGTAAATTATATAATTGAGCGTAAATAAGTTTTAATGTAAAAATCTTTCTGACATATTCTTAGGTTAAAATAGCACAAGCTAGCCAGTTTTCGTACTGATCATTTAAAAATAGTTAGTGTTTGCAAAGTCTTAGAAAAATAGCCACTATTTTGTTGCAACATGGAAAGTTCCAACATAATATACTGGAGATCGGTGCACCTGTGTATGAACTTCCAGCATATTATGCTGGATCTCCAACACACGGAAAGTTCCAGTATAATATACTGGAATTCCAGTATATTAATATGCTAGAGTTCCAGTATACTTATCCTGGAACTCCAGTATATTAATATGCTAGAGTTCCAGTATACGTATCCTGGAACTCCAGTATAATATTTTTTCGAATTTTGAATAGTATTTTCGTTCAGATTTATCTTTACATGAAAAGTGATTAAATTTTGATTACTTTTGAAACTGTGGCTATTTTTGAATGACACCCACTTGTAAATCTGGCTATTTTTGAATTTCTCCCTATCTTAGGTGTGAAGCCCATCTAAAAGATTGAGGGATTTGCATCTATACCCGCTTTTAGGTCACGTTTTAACTTGTGCCCGCTTTGCAAAAAAACTTGCAAGCGTACTCACTTTTTCACGTAACTTCAGCATACGGGGCTGAAGTAGCAAAGACAATCACGCAAAACTTCAGCATTCTAGTAGACGGGCCTGAAGTAGCAAAGGCAATACGCTAAAGTTTTTTTTGTCCTAGATAAGATGCTGAAGTTATTTAGTTCATTTGTAAAAACTTCAGCACTAAATAAGCTGAAGTTTTTTTGTCCTAGATTCATTAGTTTTGTCATAAAGCTTTTTGCAGAAGATGCTGAAGTTATTTAGTTCATTTGTAAAAATTTTAGCACTATATAAATTATAAGCTGAAGTTTTGGAAAAAGTTTTCTAACATACTAGATAAATAATCACCTTATTCTTTCATAATGTATTACTACTATAAAATAATCAGATTTCCAATAGTATCTAAATCATAAATTTTGAAAACAATAAACGTGAAAA
This sequence comes from Nicotiana sylvestris, assembly GCF_000393655.2. Classification (NCBI taxonomy): domain Eukaryota; kingdom Viridiplantae; phylum Streptophyta; class Magnoliopsida; order Solanales; family Solanaceae; genus Nicotiana; species Nicotiana sylvestris. Next base: position 57,137,144 of record NC_091057.1, on the reverse strand, counting down.
GAACAGAATTACATGGAAATATTCATAAATTATTGTCTACTAACTTACGTAATTATTTATAATTTATTTTTAAATAATCTGATAAATATACTTATGGCAATCATAGAAAAGAAGAAAAGAAGAAGAAGAAAACGAAGGAAGACAATGAGGAGGAGAAAGGAGTCTGTAGTTGTTTAAAAAGTGAATATAAATTAAAACTTTTAAAAATTTGGGTATAGGTTAAATGGGGCGATCAAACAGGAAGTGCTGTGCAATTTTTACTAAAAGATTCTGCAAGGCCCAATGATAACAAGAGAAAAGAAAAGGCCCAATAGATCATAGTCGTCCTCGTCTTCTTCCTCTATTCCTCAGATTTCATTTGTAGCTTCACAAACCCGCCTTCCATTCTCACCAATCAAGAAGATTTCTCGCAGTTTTGCTATTTTCTCGAATCCCTAAAGCATTTTTCTTTCAAATTTACTCTATAGCAGTCGTCATCTCGGGATTCTACTGCCTTGGCTATACTTTGGTTCCAATACAGAGTTATAAAGAATTTCAAAATGGGTCTTGAAGGATCAGGACGCTAACTTTCAATTCTTCTAAAGCTAAAAGGGTAATTTTTGTAAGTAAAAGTGTAATCTTTTTTTGCATTTATATCTCATATTGTTTTTTTTTCTTCATATATGCACTAATATGTATATTAAAGAGGCCTCTTATGTATTCAAGCTAATTTTTTGCTGGAAATTTTATTTGGATGCCCGTTTGAATTTGTTGAAGACTGCCTTGGTAAAATTTTCATTAAAAGTGTGATCTTCTGTACATTTTATATCTCATAGTGCTATTCGTATATGCATAAATGTGTATATGAAGAGGCCTTTTATGTGAAATTCATGTGTTCAAGATGAGGTTTTGTTGGCATTTTTGAGACTGCGGATTTTTAAATTCTTTGATGCATTTATATCTCATGTTGCGATTCATATATGTTTAATTGTGTTTATGAAGAGGTTTGTAAATTCATGTATTTAACTGAAATTTTGCTGGAATATCTGGGTATCCTTTTGAATTTTTTTGAAGAATTTTCTGGTTTGAAGTTCTTTCTTGCATTTATATCTCATGTTGCTATTCGTATGTGGTTAAATGTGCATACGAAGAGGCATTACATGTAAAATCATGTATTTTAGCTGAATATTTGATTATTTCTGGATACTCATTTGAATTTTATTAAACAATCTGCAGATTTGAATGGCCAGACCTCCATTTTTTATCACAAGCTTGTGCACCCGCAATTCCCCAATCCGTAACCTTAGTATTGCTGGAACTAATAGCGGGATTGAAGGTGAAGTTGCTGCGCAAAACCCAGATCAATCAAGTTCAGAGAATCATCAAAGTGCGCAACAGAGCTTTGTTGAGATAGCTAAAGATGTGTGCAAAGTCATCCGGACACGGCCAAGATGGGAACAAACATTGTTATCCGATTTTCCCACTGTTAATTTTACTGATCCAAGATTCTATACGGAGGTTGTGAAGGCACAAAAGAATGCTCTGTTGTCACTTCGGTTTTATTATTGGCTTAGTTCTCAAAATGAATTTTCAAGGGATCAGTTCTCGGACGAAGTAATATTTAGTGGGCTTGTACAAGCTAAGGCTGCCAGTGCTGCTAAATGTCTTCGACAAAGTATGAACTTTGTACTTCAACCTAGTTGTTTGGAGGCCTACATTGAGTGTCTTTGTGCAAATGAATTGATTGAGGACGCCCTCGATGTGTTTACTGAATTGAGATGTGTTGGCCACTGCCCGTCATTGAAAATTTGGAATTCAGCCCTTTCAGATTGTATTCGAGCTGGAAGAACTGACATTGTCTGGAAATTGTATGAGGATATGACAGATCTCGGTGTTGTAGCAGATGTTGATACGATTGGGTACTTGATTCAAGCTTTTTGTATGGAGAACAATGTTCCAAAAGGTCATCAACTTCTTCGACAGGTCTTGGAATCTGGGCATGCCCCTAGTAATGTTGCTTTTAATAAACTGATTTATGAATCATGCAAGAGCGGAGATTACTTTAGACTGTCAGCTCTTCTCCACGCAATGATTGCAACTAATTGTTCTCCCGATATATTCACTTATCAACAAGTTATTCAGGGACTATGTGAAACGAGAAAGAGGCGTGAAGCTTTTCGGATATTTAATGATCTAAAGAATAGAGGCTATGCTCCTGATATCGTTATGTATACAACAATGATTAATGGTCTCTGTAAAATGAAATTGCTTGGAGACGCCCGTAAATTATGGTTTGAGATGATTCAAAAGGGATTCAATCCTAATGAGTATACATATAACACACTGATCCATGGGTATTTAACAACTAACCATCTAAGTGAAGCTGAAAGTCTTTATAAGCAAATGCGTGATAAAGGATATGGAGAGACCACAGTGACATATAACACCATGATTTATGGGCTGTGTCTTTATGGAAGAGTAGAAGAAGCTCAGAACTTGTTCGCTGAAATGGCTGAGAAAGGTCTTCTCCATGATGTGATCACATACAATTCTCTAATTCAGGGTTTCTGCAAGAATGAGAAGATAGCTGAAGGGCTTCAATTTTTATATGAACTTCTAAAGCAGGGGTTGCAACCATCACCCGCTTCTTATACAGTGTTAATTGAGAAACTTTGTGAGGTCGGCCATGTTGAGGAAGCGAAATCATTGTGGAATGATATGCACTATAGAGGTGTTAAACCTGCAACATCGTCTCAGGATTCTATTATACTCGGATTGATCAAGCAAGGATATGTAACAGAGGGGGTAGATTGGCTGAGCAGTATGCTGAAGGGTAGGCTCAGACCAAGGAGAAAAACTTTTGAGAAACTGATTTATCATCTTTCTCAAGCAGATAAGTTGGATAACTCTTTATTCATTTTAGATTACATGCTTAGGTTAGGTTATGCTGTTAGAGAAAGTATTTTCCGTTCTCTAGTAAATAAACTTTGCAAAGATAACTCCCACCACATTGAGATGCAAATGGGAAATATTATCTGTGCAATTCAAGGTGGTTGATGTATTACAGATTGTAGCACCTTTATCTTGTCTAAGGACAAATGGGAAGAGATGATTTTTTGCTTTATACACCTTGATCATGCAATTTCCATACTTTATACTATAACTTTATGTTGTAATTTGTTAGTTTTATTGATATGTGACGTTGGCTGAAGCTTCTTCTTCAATTTCTTTTTTTTTTTTGGTTGAGAAATTCCCGGGGTTAGCTGGCCTAGCCCCGGTCAGTAAACATGTTCGAAACTGGAGGCAGTGCCGATCTGCCCCTACCCTCCTCCCACTTAAATACCACCAATCTTCCGTTATTGATACGGTTCAAATTCGTGAGGTGCGCCTACCACACATCCCGTGCTGTACTTCTTTTACCACTTACAATAAATTTTATGATGAATGCTCCTAATGAGCTTCCTCTGATAGAACTCAGCTTTTGTTCTACATGTACATGATTCCAAAAGGCATAATAAATTGTATCTTACTGATAATGCTGCCTACTTTTCTATATTTTTCTATTACATAGAAGAGCCATGGGTATCGACCTGGCTGCTTCATGGCAGTAAAATCATAGTTGAAGACATTTTAGTCTTTCGATAATTGCTTTGACGTGTCTTTCAACCAGCTACTAATTTTTCCATGTTCGCCAGTCTTATCATCTTCTCATGCTCCTTCTGGATCTTTCCCCTTCACCGTCATCTCTGTTTTCTTCGTCTCTGCAATCATTTGGATTTAGCGAGAATCAAGTGCAGGTAGCAACCAAAAGGAAGAGGAATAGGCAAAATGATAGAGATAAGAAGGAAGTGGAGATGAGAATAGAGCCCTTCAACTTGAGCTCTTCCTCGAACGTCCTCTTCTGTTGCCTGCTGACTGGCTCCATTCTCATTTCCATTGCCCATTACTGCTGATGTGTCTGTTAAATGGGCTGCATTGGCAATCAATGATGGAGATTATGGCTCTTTGTTCTGGTTTCCGGTGAGCTCAACCCGTCTGTATTATTTTTGTTTATCATGTTCAGTTGGGTTGACGAGTGTTTGTTGTAGCTTTCTTGTGAAAGTTCTCTAAAGTGGAATAGCTTTTGTTACTTAATTTGGATCTGGGTCTTTGCTGGTTAAATCCAACCTTTAGTTTGATGGATTTGTCCATAACTGTGTGGAAAAAGAATAATGAAATTGCTGATAGGAGTTTTATAGTGATGTGCAGTAGATTTGACAATCGAATCGGATGATTTTCAAATACCCACATATTCAACTTGATTCTACCATCTATCATTTGGACTGCCGCTATTCTGATGTCATGTAAATAAGAAAGAAAAGCCAGCTATTCTTATAGAATTGAAATAGAGTTATCCCAGTTGGCAGTTAATTGGGATTATTCATTTGTTTGCTTATATTTGTTCTACACTTCTACTATGCTTTTTATTTTTTATTTTCTTAATGTAAATCTACAGATGACGGAGTTAGAAAATCATCTAAGGATTGTGCTTTGTTGAATCTAGAGTTTTTCAGAGTAAACACGCTAAGGCTGCTAGATAATTTCCTTCTTATATTGCCCTCTTCTATGAGTGCAGAAAGTTGTGTACTGTCGAATTGTCCTACTCGTGTATTTCCTGGCATTAAATATTAGTGCTGAATGAGCTCATAGGTACATGAAAGGATATAACTACCAACTATATTTGTCATAGCCATTATTTTTTCTTTATAGACATAATCTGTTTTACCTTATGGCGTTCTAATTGGTTATAATTTGTTCAGCAATATGTTTAAGCGTAGTTCTATGCAAGGAAAATACATTATTCCTTATCAGAATTCTGAAAGTAAAACATTACTGACCACCATTTTTTACTGAATTTTAGGGAAATTAACTAGTAAGAAGCCATCTATACTCTTAAAAGAAGTGATAGATATCTAAAGTGTTATGCATTACTGCCATGAAAGATATTCATATTCTATGTATCAAGGTAAGAGGTAATAAATATTTTAGGTGTTGTGCATTAATTCCATGAAAGATTTGTATAAACCAGTAGAATTTTTCATCTTTGGTGACACACAAAGCAGTGGCATGATGAAATTTTCGTAGGCTGAGGTAGAAAGCTCATATGAGGTAACTGAGGTTGCAAAAACAAGGATACACCGAACAAAAACCGCATTCTAGCAGTGCATTTATAAATTGCGAAAAGGCCTTACCTGTCTCATGCATAGAGCAATTATGAAGTTAAAGTAATTACTGCTTGGCTTCTGCCAATAATTTTATCTTTGAAATTACGTATCTGAGATCTTTGGTCATATTTAGTCTTTATTTTAGTATATTAAATGAAGTATCAGAATTCTTTCTGCATTCGAATAATAATTTGTTTTACTTTATCTTACTTTGGGGGAGGTGTTTCCTTTGATAAACTGAGTTGAATATGATCATCGTTGGTGCAGACGAGGACATATACAGGTACCTCTTGCTTTCTATCTCCCTCCTTCCCCTCCCTAAAAGTATTTAAACAGGGAAAAGATGCAGGACACGAACAAAACTTCCGTTATCTGCTAATTGTTCTTCACTGGATATGAATTGCTCATAAACAAAGTTGAGTAATTTCATGCTCCTTTATTCACTACTCATAGGTAGCTCAAGTTGTTGGAATTGAAATTAATTTGGCAAAATGTAGAAATGAAAAACGAAAAAAGGAAAAAGGAGAAACAAAAGTACACGATGCTGACATTTTTCCAACTTTTAACATATTGAATATTTGCTCCTGTCAAGTGAGCACAGCTCATATGGGTTTTAGGGTGTGTTATGTTCTCCAAAATATTTGTCGAACCTGGTCCTGCTTCTCCCTGTTATAAAGATGTCATCTTCTTAGATGGCTTATGTTTTATAATATGTGAGATTTTGTATGCCATTTGCGAAACTATGTATTTGAAATATTGCAGGATATAAATATTCACAACTATAGAGTATAGAGCAGAGTGACTAGAGATAGAGGAAGCTGCAAAAAAAAAAAAAAAAAAAAAAAAGATGGAATGACTTCTAGAGGAGAGGATATAGGTGAAATGACGTGCTCAGGAAGATACAAGCGGTGTCTTTTAGTAACTTAATGCGATTTAAACTCGAATTTGTGGTGGGAAAGGAATAATCACATTTTCATAGGTAAAGCATCTCTTGAAGTTACTGCTGCGGCTAATTATAATGGAATATATGGTATTTTCAGTTGCGGGAGTTTTTGTCATTTTCTCAAGTATTACATTAACTTTCCCTTCTTTTTTGATTGTGACTGACTTATCACTAAATCCCGACACGGGTTTTGTTGGAGAAATTGAATCATAAACCATGGGGAGGGCAAGAGCCATAAAAGTTGATGAGTATTCTCTCCAAAACATTACTGCAAGCCTGTTCCACTCTTCGCAACTTGTAATTCGTTTATTTTGGCAGTCACATGAAAATAGTGGATACAATCCTGGAGTGATATATATATATAGAGAGAGAAATATCCATGTGACAAGTTTGAAATTTGGAACTTTTCATACTCTGATTCTCGTGAAGGTTTTCCGCTGATTGATAAGTGGCTTGCAATTGTGTAGGACATCTGGTGTATAGAGATACTTTTTCATCATATCCCTTGCTTATTTTCACAATCTTGGTGGCAAAATCTTTATGACAATTGGTTCTTAGGGGGTTGTGATCAGGTGGGTGTTTCATTATCTAATGGTGCGACGAATTGCAATTCTTTGAGAAAGCTTTCTTTACTTGTTGTCCATTTAGACGAAAACATGCTTCAGACTCTACTTAGTAAGTGCCCCTTGATTGTTGATTTCATCATTGAGTATTGTTTTGGGTTGGAAAGGATTGAGCTGCTGAATCTTCAAAACATCAAGTCAGTTTCTCTTAGGAAAAAGAGAAACCAGTGTTTTAAAATTCAAGCACCAACTCTTGAACACTTGTTTTATTCTAGTATTTCAGAATATTCTCTTATGTCGGATATTGTTGAATGTCAGTATCTCAAGTCTTTAAAAGGTATCATATGTCAGGAAATCTGATGGATTTCTCGAGCGCCTTATCTCTAGTTCTCAGTTCCTTGAGAGTTTGAAACTGGTTCACGTTTCTATAGTAGGGTTGGAAAGGTTTAACATTCGCGGGAGTGAATCACTAAAGGACTTGATGATTATTTCTCATGGGGGCATGTGGGAGATTGATGCTCCAAAATTGGAATCACTAGTATATAATATATATCAACTTCCTGAAATGAAAATCGCAAAAGAGTCAAGCCAATTGAAGCACTCAAAACTCCTTCTGGATTGCTACGACTACTATTTAAATGCTGTGTGGTTTTGCAAGTTGAGGAAATTTCTATCTAACTCGATCCCTTGGTCTCAAGTATCCCTTCATTTTTACTATTACGAATGTTTTAGATGTAGATATAGAGTCGGCTGGGGAGTGCCCGATGTTTGTGGATGCTTTGCTATGGAGTTGTCATCCTAGGAGACTCAACCTATTCTCAACTGTCGAAATGATTACATGTTTCTTCAATAGATTAATGTCAACAACAACATACCCAGTAAAATCCCACTAATCGACTTCAATCTATTAATGTATATAAAGAATTTGGGTCATTCTACTTGTCATGGAAGCAAGCATTTGCATAGTCAATTAAAAGAAGTAAAAGCCTACAAATTTGATGGGAAAAACTGCAGCTGGCAGCCTATGGAACTCAGAAGTGGGGAGCTGGCGATAAGGAACGTTGACTGGAGGCAGAATTTTTTTTAAATTAGATTGGTGATGTAGTTTATTCTTTTGCAAATTCAATGCACTTATTTTTATCAGGTAGGGGTAAGGTTTGCATACGCACTGCCCTCCGCAGACCCCACTTGTGAGATTAGGCTGGATCTGTTGTTGTCGTTGTAATGCACTTATTCATTTATAAAGTTCACTAATTTATATTTCTAAGTTTAGATTCTAGATACTTTTCTTAAGAACTTCAATTTTAAGTTCTCCCATTAGTTCTTTTCTTAAAAAAGGCCTTTTAGCAAATATGATTAAGTTGAAAATTTCAAGTCACAGAGACACTCTGTTGGTTTTCTGTGCCCTCTGTAGTTCATGTGAAGTTGTTGTACGTCTTTTCTATATTATAGAAGAACAAGTTTTTCGACATGGCTGCTTAAGGTCATTAGTAACTTTTATTTGAGGGCATTTTAGTCTTTTCAAATATCTCCTTATATACGTGTCGCTGAAATATTTCCCTACATGTATTTGATTTCATTATAGCTGTCTGACAACTTCACTTTTTCCAATACCTTTACGTGTATTTGATATCATTACAGCTGTTTGACAACTTAACTTTTTCCTATATTTTTTTTGGTACTTACAATTTAGAGAGTACACCTTTTGTTTCCACCGTCTTCTTCCTATTTGTGTTCTTGCTCTCCAGATCTGTTTGTGTTCTTGCTGCATGTATTTTTCTTCTTCAACTAATTCTGCACATATCTTCTTCTTTTTTCTTAATTCTTTTCTTTTTGGGTTTTCCCCGTCCTTTTTAGTTTTGCTATCCAATGGCTGTAGAATCCATTCATCTTCAACCTCAAACTTCATTGTATCTCGCTTTATCTCTCTTTCCCCCCCATTAGAAGCTTCATCCACTTGCAACAATTTCCCATTGTTGATCTTCTCTTTTGTAAAGCCTAAATGCTTCTCTATCTCAGTCCGATACTGACACTGATCTGGTTGATAAGCCTAATTAAGAAGAAGAAAATTTTGGGTAAAACCTCACATTGCTTAGTCTGGAGTTCTTTATCTTCTTTAGTTCTCTTCTAATGTTCCTTTCTTCAATTTCATCTCCCCTCTTCTGCTCTTTCATGGCTCTCTCACGGTAAACTATTACTGATTTTGTTTATCTGTGTCTGAATAACAGGAACGAGATTCAAGTTTTTGCACCATCTGCAGAAAGGCTTCAATTATTAGGTTTTAACTCAGGTAGTCTTCTTCAGTTTGATTCCTGTTTATTTTTCTTTTTATGCGGTAACCCTACCCCTATCATCAATTTCTCATTCTTGGTCTTCGTTCTGCATAGGATTTTGAAAGGAGGATTACTGTTTGCTGTAGCCTGTAAGCATTTGCTGCCTTTATTTCAACAGATATAAAACTTCAACGATGTGATAAATTTTTTCTCTTTTGTACTTAGATTTTGCTCCCGCTCATTGCTGCTATAAGTTTTAACTCTGTCTCCGGGTCTTTTGTTCTTGGGGGTGGTCCTATTAAATTCATAGGTTTAGGAAGAAGGCTTATCAAATAGAGATTTTTTCTTCGACATTTTTTTGATTGTTAATACGATATATAAGGACTGCTAAATTCAAAGGCTATCATTAATTCAAATTCTACCCCTGAAGTAGTTCAAATTCATGTCAGAAATCATTAAGCGGAAAGTATAGTCAATTGGGCTCTAAGTATTCTATAGAGTCCCAACTTCTTGACGAGTCAATCTTTTAAAATCATTTATCGAATCTGACTAGCAACACACAAAGTTATTTATTTGATTTATGTACTGCTGTAGGTTATAGCTGAAAATTTGACAACATAAATTCGCATTTTCATTATTGTGGGAGGGGGTGTAGGACGACAATATTATGGCGTTGCCATCAATGGTTGTATCTACTGATAGTATGAGAAAGTTGATAATTTGTTTCAATGTTTTAATGGATCTTTAGTAATTTACTGATCCTATATCGCATTTAGACACATGTTAGCATTGATTTGAAGTAGGTGGTTGATCAAAGCTTTTCATCTTCAGAAGCTCTGTCGTTTTTAATTTGAAAATTTTTATTATAAAGAAGCTGATTTTTAGTTCGCATATGAAGAATACCTACGTGGCTTCTACTCCTGCACCCACCGCACAGTCTCCTCATTCTTATCGCCTTCCTAAGTTTGCTCCTCTCTCTTTCATCGTAGATATGAGATTTCATCTCTCTGTGCTCAATCTAAGTTTTACTTACTTTGATTTTAGCTTAGTTGATTTTGTAGGTTTGTTTTTGCTGCTATAGAGTAAGTTGGAGTGTTGTTCAATTTGTGAGAAACATTGTGCAGCGGAAAAAGTCAGAAAGGACCAAGATTGATTGCTCAATGGACATGTCTCTCTAGATAATCGGGAAGAAAGCTTTAGCCTCTTTGCTTTGCTGTTCGAGTCATTTGGTGTGCAGTAAAGGTATGTGCTGCTAATTGCTTTTTACTATTATTTCTATATGTTGGTATAATACTGGTTCAGCCAACGACCACATTTAATTTTTTATGCATCCCTGGTCTTTTCCATCCTCTGAAGGTAAGAGAGAAAATAGGAAATTATCAAGGAATGTCTGACACTTTTAGCGCCTGTAATTTTATCAGCCAGAGGATGTGAGATATAATTATAGAGAGAGACTTGAGGAATTTTGGTTGTAATTATTTGGCTTTTAGCCTTTCATTTCTTATTCACGAATGAAAGAAACTGATCTTCACGAATCAATTTAAAGTGGAAACTGAAAATTTGAATCCAGTATAAAGACTTTCAGATACTTCAAAGATATTCTTGGTCCTCTTTGTTCTCGAAGAAGCTCCTTGAGTTAACTATATACAATCATGTCTGATTTGCTAAATTTTTATGACTTTCTTTTACAATCCTTAGAGGAATCAATACTTTATTGTTTGTTAGATATCATCTAATGTCTTTGTTTGAAAGCAAGAATTTCATCAAACAGGTAAGAATCCCAATGGAGCCTCCTGAAAGTGACATCTCCTCATGCTGCTCTCGCATCAAGTCATTCAACCGGTACTTAATTTTTTTTTTTTTTTGTAAATCCATCCCTAAAACTCTTTTATCTTGTATAGCGTATAACAATGCTAGAAAATTACTCTTTGGGAATGTTAACAAACTCCTGCAGCTCTCAACTACTTCAGCTTACTATCTAGGTCGAATTTTTCATGGATATACATGACAAAGATGATAAGCTACCAATGGGAAAATCAATAAAGAAGTACCTCGAGATGTACTTGCTAAGAGAAAAAAAAAAAAGTACGAAGTCATGCACCAAGAAAATTTTGTAACCAAAGCAATGAGAAGCTCGTTGAGTAAAGCAAGTTTATGAGTCATAGCATGTTCTCTAAGAGATTTTATGGGTCACAATTGGCTAACTTCATATAGCATTAGCCATAAAGAGTTAGTAGCAAGATATCGACACCATAAGTAATTTACTGTGAATTATTAGCAATACAATTAGTTTTTGCCAAAATACCGAGTTATAAAAGTAATGTGCGCTGAGAGTAGTGTTAAATAAAATTAAAATGTTTAAAACCCATTGATCTTTAAAGAATGCTTGCCTTTTGGACTTCAAATGTGTCATTCTATAGCAGTCAAAATTTACTTATAAATACTGGAGATTTTTCTACCATGCTAAATTTCAATTTACCGAGTTTTTTAAATCAGGGGACGACTTAAAATTGTGATTTTGATAAATAGGTAAGGCTGGATTAGTGTACTAAGTTAGCCAAAGTTATCTTTTCTGTCTCAGTACTTACTAATGCTTGCTACCATTTTTGAAGTCAAAGAGGAAAGAAAAAATATTAGAAGGAAGATTATAAAAGCTAACTTTCTATGTTTTGGAATTCTGAATCTGAATAATAAAGAAAACTTTAGTTCTTTTGAGAATTAGTGATTTATTTAGTGATTGAGAGAACAAAACTAAGAAGGAAAAAATAAAAAAGATGATTCCTCAAACTTTAATCTTTTTGTTCACTCTCTTTTACCTTTAAGCCATGAAAGGTTGTGGTCATTTAAGCTAATTATGACTGTATATAGAATTATTTGAGTTGATATAATAAGAGTTCTGATTTCGAACTTGTGATTTTCTTTTTCTCATGTTGTGGTTTAAAAAAGTATGATAGAACTTCTTAAAATTAATAGTTATTACTTCTATTACGATTTTTTTCCTTCCTATATTTTAGTTTAAGCAAAGCATGAACAAACTTTTTCCTCTATTATTTCCTTAACTTGTTAAGAGTTTTATAAGCTCAAAGTGAGTACAGTGGTAGCATGTTAGTTTAGAAATTTTAACTTCAAAGTTGGGCTAAATTGCTTTGATGTTGTAGTAGAATGTGCATATATTATACGGCAGATAGGGACCTTCCACATGTTAGAAATTGAGCTACACGGACATTTTGTATTGATAAAGTTATAATGCTTCATTTGATTTTATTTTCTAACACAACCTTCTACTATGTATTATAAAATGCTCCATCTTTTAGTGATTATAATATTTCTGGGCACGATATTTTGTTGACCTTTTTAATGAAGAACCTAAGCAAATAAGTGTATGGATAGTTAGCAGGAACTTGTAAGTACAATGTTCAGTATTTTTAAAGGTTCCAATCACACTTTAAGCAACTGCCAATGCTATTGTTGCCTTGAGCAAAAGTAATTTGCTGAATTGTCTTGCTGAGCTTTTTTTGAACTTTTCATGAAAAATGCTGCACTTTAAAATAGCAACTTTCATATTTGATAGTACTTATGGTGTGACTCGTCCCACTGTACTAGCATGCTATGGTTAAAATTAATCTTCTTGGTTTAGGTGCTTTTTGGTATATTTGCCCTTAGTTGCTACAGGTTCTTCAATTTTAAAATTAAAAAAACTATCCATTCCAAATTTAAAAAACTATCCATTTGCTGACTCCATCTGAGCCAAAATACCTTCTAAATTCACGCGAAAATAATTTTCTGTCTCATTATTCTTTTATTATTATTATTATTATAATTCAAGACTAATTTTTATTCATATATATGACTTTTTAAATAAACACGTGTTTATAAATGAACCACTTTATGATTTTTATCACGAATTACAAGTAAGAAAAAATTGAAGTGTACCGTCCTCCTTCAAGATCCATCATGTTTATTTTTCTTTTGTTAATGTTAGAGGGCACTTCTCTTCTCAAGAAAAAAATAAAATGTTAGAGGGCACTTATGTATCCTTGCACCCTTTGTTCTATTTATATGTTCGTTCATTCTTCTCCTTTTGAGGTAGTGGGTTACGTTGCACATACCTCAAACTCTTTTGAATGGTTTTCTAAATCAATGATAGTCCCTTTTTTTCCTTTTCTTCTGCTTTCTTTTTTCATTTACCTGGGAAATAAATTAGTCCCCTTATATTGAATATTGACATCTGATCATCGCTTTCTGCTTCTATAGGTGCCATTATATATATTAAGGACTGCGAAGAAGACTAATTACAACATTGTAAATGTATCACTTTTAGTCAATATGTAAATATTATCCATGAATTTAAAGAATATGTCACCTTGCAAGGCAACATTCAAGAAGGGATATTTTTGTTCCTCTATGTATGTAAATAAATAACGTCCAATAGTTAATATGCAATGTCCTATTTATCCAATTTGATAGTTATTTACTTGCATCAATTCTTATTATATGCAATTTTATGTTAAAAGAGATTTATTCAAAAATAAAAGTTCCAGAGTTTATATTATTGGGCCTGTGCTGGCACAGGCCATCACTGTCTAGTTTTGACTAATAGATGCTGTTCTGCAAATGACTTGGTAAGTGATGATTGGTACTTCTCTGTGTCAAAGTTCAGATATCTGTATTAGATATTTTGGTTGTTGCAATTATCTGAGGGTTCGACGTACATTTCTGAGGCCCGGCTTATGGGTGTACTTTTAAACTTTGACATCACTGAGCCAAAGTATTCAAAACAATAGACCTCACAGCATGTCCTGTCATATAATTGTAAAAGTTGCATGAGTATGCAAAGGGCTACCTGTTACCTTCTTGTCTCATTTCTGCTTGCTGGTCTAATTTCACTTTTTAGGCCTATGTGAGTCCGAAACCTTTTTAATCATTTTTTTTGGGACAAAAAATACTTTTGTACTACTTTAAAAAAAATACATAAATGAGTAAAACGCAGTATTATACTGCGAATTACTTTAACGGAAATTTTGCCGTTAAAGTAATTCGCAGTATAGTACTGCGTTTTACTTAAAAAATTATTTTTTTTTGTAATTCGCAGTACTATACTGCGTTTTACTAAGATGCTGAGCTCAGCTATATTTTATTAAAGATGTTCGCAGTATTATACTGCGTTTTACTTAAAACGCAGTATAATACTGCGAACAGCTTCAATAAAATATAGCCCCTTCTTCTTCCTTGGACCACTGAACCGAAGAAAACCAACACCTTCGATTCTGCTGGTCACCCCCGCGTCAAACTTCAAACTTCAAAAAAAAATAATTTTGGGCCCCACCCGTCACCTAAAGAGCAAGGAGTGTAGGTCCCACATACAAGACAAGCTTTGGATTCCTTCTTTCGGGTGCAAAAATTCGATTTCAATCAAATTTTAAAAACTTAAATCGAGGTATTTCAATTTTGTTTATGTCGAAACTCGTATAGTACATGCATATTTGTATTGTTTAATGTGTTTCCATGTTAATTTGTGTTATGTTTGTGTTTAAATTTGTATCTTATTTATATCCGGATTGATTTATTAGCTTTGGTACAAAAAATTGTTAAAATTTGATAAATTATTTGTATTGTTAAAAAATTAATATTATTTATTTTGTTTGTTGTTCATATTTGTATTTTATGTTAGTTGTTTTTATATGTAATAGTGACCTTTTAGCGTAGTAAAATAAATAGCCTTTTAGCGTAGTAAAATATAGAGCCTTTTAGTGTAGTAAAATATAGAGCCTGTTAGTGTTGTAAAATATAGAGCCTTTTAGCGTAGTAAAATGTAGAGCCTTTTAGCGTAGAGTCTATGTAGTTTAAGTATGTAGTAACTGCAAACTCTATCCAATTACACTTTACAAAATTAATTATTTAATTATAACAATAAACTTACAAAAGTAACAAATTCCTATATGTTGTAAAATTAACTCAAATATCGAGCCTGGAACCCATACATAATTATTCTGTCCAATTGTAAACATAATTAATTATTTAATTTATTAAGCTAGCACACACAATTCTAAAAATGTTAAAATTGACACGCATAATAATTAAGGATAACTCGGTGCTACCGGGCCTCAAAAAATGAGCCTGGAACCCATACATAATTATTCAGTCCAATTGTAAACATAATTAATTATTTAATTTATTAAGCTAGCACACACAATTCTAAAAATATTAAAATTGACACGAATAATAATTAAGGATAACTCGGTGCTACCGGGCCTCAAATATCGAGCCTGGAACCCATACATAATTAATCAGTCCAATTTTAAACATAATTAATTATTTAATTTATTAAGCTAGCAGGCACAATTCTAAAAATGTTGAAATTAACACGCATAATAATTAAGGATAACTCGGTGCTACCGGGCCTCAAATATCGAGCCTGGAACCCATACATAATTATTCAGTCCAATTTTAAACATAATTAATTATTTAATTTATTAAGCTAACACACACAATTAATTTTGTTTAAATTATAGTAGACGACATGGACTTTCCTCCGCCTGCGCATCCCGGACCTGCCGAGGATCAGCTACTAGTGTTGTAGGGCGACCATAGGTCCTCATTTGTATGGGAGGGACAGCTATCGATGCAGCCTCTCCGCCCCAGGAGACCTGACGATTTATGGGAGTTCATCGGGGAGCATCCTTTCCATGCCCGCGTAGTCGCGCGCTTACAGGCTACGGGCTTCTATACGATTTTTGAGCTTGGACGGATGCAGCTTGATTGGTCTCTCATCACGGCCTTGGTAGAGCGGTGGCGACCGGAGACGCACACTTTTCACTTGCCCACTGGAGGGGCCACTATCACGCTGGAGGATGTTCAGATTTTGTACGGGCTGCGCGCAGATGGACAGGCCGTAGCACTGCCCCAGTACATTAGATCCATGACGCGTGCACAATTTTTGGATATGATGATGCATTTTACTGGTTATAGACCTCAAGGTGACGCTGGGGGCAGTCGCGTTGCTTTGTCAGCCATCAGAGATGATATGGCGTTTTTGCACCCAGACATTACCGGCGAGACGGAGAATCTCCATATTGAGAGGTACACGCGGTTGGCGCTGCTCCTGCTTTTCGGGTGTGTCTTGATCCCGAACACTTCGGGGAGTAAAGTGAGTATGCGCTTTCTCCATCATCTTCAGGAGTTGGATGGTTTAACCCAGTACAGTTGGGGTGCTGCTGTTCTCGCATACCTGTATATGAGCATGGGCCCAGCGGTGGACATATGTGGTTTTTTGCCCCTCCTACAGGTGACAACATTTTCGAATACTCTGTTCATTTCTCCGAATTCTATATGGTCGAAATGACTCATAAATTTTACATCAACCTTTTATCTTAGGTTTGGGCCTGGCAGCGGATCATGCCGTTGCAGCCACCTCTACCAGCACTTGCGCCTGGTGAGGCTTATCCGTTTCTCCCTCTAGCTTCTAGGTGGATTCTCCGGCGTGGGAACTACCGAGGGACCGATGCTCATCATAATCTCCCCCTTATCAGGGATGTGCTAGATATGCTGGTGGACGGACAGGTAGATATGTACCTACACTTACTTGTTTAAATTGAGTTGTGTTGCGCATACTCACTTTTATGTTATTATTTGGCAGTTCATCTGGACGCCATACAACGACGAGTTGGTAGCTCAGCTGCCCTTTTATTGCTCAGTCGATCGAATGCTTTGGAGCACCTCCGTCCCGATGATCTTCTTCGATATGGTTGAGTATCATGCCACAGAGCGTGTGCTTCGCCAGTTTCACCGTCCCCAGCCTATACCGAGGGATCCTGGATGGGTGGCTATACACTATCAGCGAGATGACCGTGCCAGGCTGGACGATATATATATGGGATGGCTAGAGCAGCAGGTCCTTATTTAAAAGGAGCACCGAGCTGATCGTATTCCGCCAGCACCTACATTTACCTAGGAG
The DNA here is from genome assembly GCF_000393655.2 of Nicotiana sylvestris. Lineage (NCBI taxonomy): Eukaryota > Viridiplantae > Streptophyta > Magnoliopsida > Solanales > Solanaceae > Nicotiana > Nicotiana sylvestris. The sequence goes on along the minus strand of NC_091057.1, from coordinate 57,120,228 downwards.
ACCACTATTCATATGTATGCATCATGGTACCGCCATCACACCGACTGATTATCGGGAACTTGGCGAGCGCTACAGTCCATACGCCGGGAGACACGAGGCACTGGTATGTTTTTTGGCTTATTAATATCGTATAATTGTGATATTGCGTTATTTAATTAATATTTTAAATATTTCATAGGCTATTGGGCATCATCACCTCTACTAGTTGGGACAGGAGATGCAGCAGCATATTGACATCCCTACAGTCGTTAACTATGGCCGGCGGGTGGCACAGTTGGCTCGTCGGACCCTGTTTCAGGCGAGAGATGCCGTGAGGTTGGACCACGAGGCTCAGTATGCGGCGCCAGAGGACTACCATCGGGGTAGGGGTGTCCCACGAGGTAGGGGTAGGGCACGAGGTAGGGGTGCTCCACGGGGTCGCGGGGGACGGCGAGGAGGTGGTCCCCAGCAAGGGGGCGTTGAGGCACCTGTCGACCCACCTGTTGAGGGACATGATGAGGACTTTGGAGTTGTGGCATTTGGAGATGATCAGCTGGGTTATATACCTCGGGAAGATGAGCCTTCCAGCAGCATGCCTTCGTACAGCCTTCAGCTATCTCTGCCAGCATCGCAGGTCACCCCGTCAGGAGCATTGTCGATCACGTGTACATTTGACGGGGATGTAGACCAGTACTTTGCATGCCCATCTACCGCAGCTGAGGATCGTCCCACCCGGGACGTGGATGGTAGGCGCAGGTTGAGTTATGCCTCATACCCGGCGGTTGATGCGGATCTATCACAGGCGTAGGTATGTTTGTATTACTTTAAAATTTCAATTTGTTTTTTTTCCTTAATGAGCTGCCATTAATTAATTTTTAACTTTCTTATGAAGGCATCGTCCCAGCCCATCTTTGAGGCCACTACATGCTTTGATGAGACACCACTGATGCGTATATTCAGGAGGCCAACGAGACCACGGTGGGAAAATATTTTTTGACTTAACACGTACAATACAAATATACTTTGTCACATGCTAAGTTTAGTACTTGTTTTGTAGGTTGCTGACGGCCCGACGACCTATTCTTCCGATCCTTCCAGTTGTGGTGTCGATGCTGCTGCACATCCTCACATAAAGAGGCAACTTGATGATGATGATCCAGATAGTGTACCTGGTCGACAGGGGATGCGACTCAGGCCAGCAGCAGCACTAAAGCACACAGGCTGCGGGACTCACGGATTTACTTAGGTTTTTAGTTTGTGTAAATAGTGCATTATGTATATAATGATAACAATTATCTTTTAACAACATTTATATTTTAATTGCATTTGAACAACAGTTTTACTTAAACGGTACACAAGAAACACAAACATTGCAAAACGTAGTACTATACTAGAACTAAAACCATCACTGCACAGAGGATAGCAGTACACAGAAAAACAAACAATAGAACTAAAACCATCACTGCACAAAGGATAACTAAAACCAGCCTTTTTCACATGGTTTTCATCTTTTTCAGAACGACAAGACAACTCCATAAAACGTAGTACTATACTATGCTTTATGTTAAATTTTTCTGCAATAAACCAGTTTTTTTCACATGGTTTTCATCTTTTTTAGAACGACAAGACAACTCCATAAAATATAGTACTATACTACGTTTTATGTATTTTGTCTCGCCTATAAATAACGGCATCATTATAGTTATTTTGTGTGCTCAAAAATTAGTAAAAGCAAATATTTCATTAAAAGTAAGTGTTTTTTTTTTACTAAAAAGCAAATATTTCATCAAATGGCTCAACCTCTTCGTGCACCAAAGTGCAACTGTGGAAAAGAATGCTCGATGCAAAATTGTTGGGACGATGGTGAAGTTGGACGCCGCTACTGGTGCTGTATGAACCAGTTATACAAGGTTTCCGGCGAACCTATTTGTGATTTTCAGGAATGGGTTGATGAACCATGTTATCAGGAATGCTACAGAGAACAACTGCAGTTTCTTCATAATATGTGTTTATGCCAACGGGAAACACAAAGAGAAAGCGATAGAATTATTGTAGAAATGAGGGCGAAACTGAAGGAGGTGGGAGAAGAAAAATGGAAAGCACAATGGAATTGTAAAGCACAAAAGGAACGAAAAGAAAAATATAAATGGGAACTTGCGGAGGTGAAGGCGAAACTGAAAGAGGTAGAAGAAGAAAAAGAAAGAATGGCAGAATGATTTAAGTGGTTGGAGCGGAGAATAAATGACAACCGGGACTAAACATTTGCTTGTATGTGTTTAGTGTATTTTTCATATTTCATGTATTTTTATTATGTTGGCCCGTTATGTTTGTGTTTGTGCTGTAGTAATGCTTTATTTTAATTGAAGTGCAAGTTAAGTTTATGTGCTTGTGTTGTTATATGAAACTATCAAACCACGCTTTACATATTACATTTCCTACAATTAAACAGCTTTTTCTTCACTCATTTCAAATTGTGGAACATAATTTTATTTGATATATATTGCAACATACACAAGTAAAAACATGTATTACAAAAAACAATACCAAAATAAAAGACTAGGGGTATCCTTGATAGTTGGGTACATTCGACGAACTTGCACCAGGAGCCGGATTACCACCGCCACGCACACCACCTGAAGGACATTTACGACGGTCGTGTCCTGTTTGCGAGCATATGCCACATTTATGCGCATAAACGGTGTCACCAACATCCATTTGGTTCCGTATACGCGTTCTCTTTTGCACTTGCAGCTTGCGCAAATAGTCCTTGTTACATACCATCTTAAAAGGTTCCGGCGGCCAATAATGCTCAGCACCTAATGACTACAACTTCCCACTATACGTGTCTATGTATGCAGCAACACTATATTGCCTATCAATATAGTTTATTGCCCCATATCCAACTTGTTGAAAGCACTTCAACGCATGTGCGCACGACATGTGGTAGATGGTCCATTTCCCACATGAACATAACCTTCTATTTTCATTCACCGTCTGTAGATTATTCCCACGGTGTCCGCGGATAGCGGTCTTAACTTCAAAAACACCCCGTTCATGATCGTACTGAAGAAATGAATGCCACTATGCTCGCCTCCTGGACCTTTCAAATCTTCTCATGGGTATTGGCATAAATTGAACACCCCTGTCCATCAATGCTGATGCAGCTGCATGCCTTTCAACAAACCTCTCTGCACTCTGTTTGAATGTCATGCCGACCATGGCAGTGACAGGCAGTCCACGGGCAGACTTCAACAAGCCGTTGAATGACTCCGACACGTTTGTAGTGAGGGCTCCCCATCGTCTGCCGCCATCAGCATGCAATGTCCACATGTGAAGCTCATGCCCCATCAACCAAGTATAGGCTCGTGGTTCTAACTGCCGGATCGCTTCCATGCGCCTCGTGAATTTGCACTGTTGGTGCTCAGTTGCAGCCAGCCACATTAAGTCATGCAATGCCTAGTCAGGATATTTCTTCTGGAAATTGGCCTTCAGGTGACGCACACAGTAACAGTGGTATGCATATGGTTCCTGCCATTCAGGCAAGTGACGTACAGAACTTAAAATACCACCATGCTAATCAGATATTAGGCAAATACCTGAACGCTGTTTGACAACGTGCTACTTCAAGTGGTTCAAAAAAAGCGTCCATGTCTCTTCACTTTCGTTGGCACATATGGCAAAAGTTAGTGGAAATATTTGCCCGTTGGCATCTACTGCAACTGCAATCAAAAGCTTAATATCATACTTTCCATAGACATGAGTATCGTCTATGGAAATAACAGGACGACAATGCACAAAACCATCAATTGCTGGTTTAAATGACCAGAACACATAGTTGAAAATATATTCGGGTCCGTCCGGACTCCGCTCATGCCTCCATTCAACAACAGTCCCGGGGTTAAAGTGTTGCAGTGCAGCCATGTACCTGGGCAGATTTGATAAAGACTTATCCCAGTCGCCATAAATAAGTTCAAAGGCACGTTTGCGACCGAGATATGCCTTTCTTTTGGTTATAGTACAACCATACTCCTGGTGGACGGCTGTAATACATTCTTTAATCTTGAACCTAATGGACACTTCCAAATATGGAATTAAGACAAGAGAAATCAAGTCCACATCCAAGTTGAAGTGATTCTCATTGTATGTGTCCATTTCACATCTGTGCTCGCTAATAAATTTATCCACTTTCCACAAACCTGATTTCTTCTTAGTGGCACGCAACATCCAGTGACAACCCATAAAGTCTCTACGGCATACAACCTTGTATTTCTCCCTAGTTGATTCACTTACCGTCATCTCACGTCACTCTCTTATACTGTAGATTTTTATAGCCCTAATTAGGCGAGCTTTATCGGGGAAATACATGCCCTTTGTCAGAACAGCTGGTCTAGACTCATCCCACATCGCTGACCAAAATTCATCATCATCCCTTGTGAGGGCATCCACGTTCGGCATTCTTGGCAAATTATCAAGGTAGGGAATATTCCGCTCATGAAATGGCACGTGGGACTCATACACTCTTGGTCTAGCTGGAGGTGGAGGAACATGCTCCCTCGTCAACTCAGGTTCAACATTCACTTCCTCCTCCTCATCACCCTCATCATGGAAGGGTGTGTCATTCCCAAACTCATCCGCATTGTTGTCATAATCACTATCATCTTCCTGACTCTGCGCATCTGCCAAATCACGAGTAAATACGTCGTCTATGGGCAACTGTGTGAGGTCAGGAGCTTCAAGAAGCTCGTTTTCACTGCACATAAAGAACAAAATGATAAGTTACCCAACTAGATAAATACTTTAGATATAGCTATATCACTTTACTTACAAGTCGTACTGTCTTGACGTTTCATGATGGATATTTTCTTGTTGGTGATGACTCCCAGATGGACCACCATGGTCCAATACTCCAGAACTACGCATATTCCAACTAGGGGCAGGGTCATAACTTGTAAAATTCATATCCGGACGGTACCCCCTATGAAAAATATGAGTGTTAATACAAATCCAATTAAAACATAAATTAAACATCGCTAAAGCGTAGTAAAATTGAAGTTTACCAGTCGTCTTGTTGATTATCTAAAGTCGAAAAATTATTTTGTGGCTGCTCATTCACCGGTGGTGACAAGTTTAAATCAAGGCAAGATCTTTCATTACCAATCTGTCCAGCAAAAACTGCTCCAGAATAACCACCCGATGACTGGGGGTTATCCCTACTATGCACGCCCTCATTATTGGGAACGTCTTCCACCTTGACGTACATTTCCAATAATTTTATTACAATAAATTCTCTATATTCATCCAGAATCAGCAAAAAATCTCTAAGAGTTTCATCATCCTCGATGTTAAACTCAGAATAATAAGCAAACCCCTGAGAAGTCACTAAATACGGAAATCTACCGGTTATTTTAAGGTTAACCGAACAAAACTCTCTTTCATTTTTTTTACGTAACAACGATACCAATTTATCGTACTCCATAGTAAGCGGAAATTTAACATGACATTGTGGAGGTGAGCTATACCTCACAGAGTTATTTTCCAACACAACCTCACCCCCCCCCCCAATATAGTGAAACCCTTATTTTTGCCACTTCAGACATTGTAAAAAAATAATTGATAAGAAGAAGAGAGAAGTATGAACGTAAGTTTGAAATAAAGTATTGAATGATTTTTTAAAAAATTGAAACGCCTTTAAATAAGGCAAGTCTGACGTTGGTGTGTAGAATTTTTCTATGTAAAACGCAGTACAATACTACGTTTTATGTATTGAATTATTGTTATGTCAGTTCATTATACTCTAGGGGCAAAAACCAGAGTACAACGCAATTATTTAATGTAAAACGCATTATTATACTGCGTTTTACAAATGTATCTTAGTAAAACGCAGTATAGTACTGCGAATTACAAAAAATATAATTTTTTAAGTAAAACACAGTACTATACTGCGAATTACTTTAACGGCAAAATTTTCGTTAAAGTAATTCGCCGTATAATACTGCGTTTTACTTATTTATGTAATTTTTTTTAAAGTAGTACAAAAGTGTTTTTTGTCCAAAAAATGATTAAAAAAGTTTCGGACTCCAAAGTATGTACTGTTTTGAAGAGAGAAGTTATGCATGCGCGTATATTTCTGCTTTAGAATTCTGATATCTGTGATGTTTGCATCTTTTTATTATTATTATATAGAAACCAGAAGCTGAGATACTTCAGTCACATGCTTTTAGCAAAAGCACACTAAAAATGAGTGTTCATTTGTATTACTCAACCTACTGTTGGCTTGATCATTACCTTGTTTTGGCGGGATATTCGTAGATGCAATCGAAAAAGTTACTTCAGCAGTTCCTTGAGGGTGTTTCCTATCACATAATAGAATTAGGAGCAGGATCGGACTATAAAGAATGTACAAAAGCTTCTCTTTGGCTGCCCTGTAGTACACCAATATTCTTTGTATCACATTGAGGAACTTGAGCCACCATCGGTTTACTTTCGACGAATTTTGTTGACATTCTATACTGTAGGGTGTCAACAGGAAAACAAACCCCGCTCTAAACATCATGTAGAATATTGTGAAATCCTGTGCATTTAACTTTTTACTTCTTGCTGTTATAAGTTAAACATCAAACCTAATTTTATCGAATTTAATTGGTTAATAATGTGTAACCGATTAGTATACTGATCCCTGAGAGTTTTACTTCTTTTGTCTTTGATCTATTAGGAGGATCAAAGGTTCGATTTTCGCCACCCAAAATATGTACTATTTCTTTTGCAGTCGTACTATTTGATTTTGTTAACACTTAACTTTAGCTGATAGCTTTTGTTTGCCATATATAAGAGAAGCGAATTAAGCTAAGAGATTTCTTGTAAGTTACTAATCAGGTTACAAAACCACAGGCTAGTTTTCTAGGACTTACTAATGTTTTCTTTCCCTTATATCTATGCTCTCAAGTTTCATTATCCTTGTATGGGTCCAAATTTGACAACCACGACTATTACCGAGTAGGACGAGGAACGAGGTTACTATGATGCATTGTCTGATGGTCGTCGTGGCGAAAGACAACGACCAAAGGCGATCAGTCGATGCGTGGCGTCCACTATAATGTAAACTTAGTAGGAGACAATAAGAATATGCATTTCGAATATTCTCAATGTTGTACTTTTTAGGGTTTCTTGGGAGATTCTCCCTTATAAATAGGAAGAGTGAGTGAAGAAAAAGGGACACAGAAAAAAGACAAAAGAATATTTTGTAAAAGAATCATCTGAGATTGAATGCAAAGGCAGTCTTGTTCATTAGAGAAGATCCTAAGATTCCCCAATCTTCACATTTATGAGTATTTATTCACTTTGAATAGACTTGTTATATCATTCGTCTTGCTTACTCATTCCATCATTTGATCTAGATTTTGTTGTGCTTGGCTAAAATTGACCTCATCATTATTATTAATTGTTTTAATTAAAAAGGTTTTGACATCTTTTGGTCAAACAATTTGGCGTCTTCTGTGGGGATTTCTTTAGTTTAGATTTCAGTTTCATCTAGACCGTAGAAAGGGATAGTCACCTCTTTCTAGCTTTGCACAAACTAACAATGGCAGGAAAAGGAGATACAAAGCTAAAAGCAATAGCAGGTCACAACCAACATCCTAAACACAATCAACGAAGACAACAGGGAAGATAACGAAAACGGGACACCAAACACCACACCCAGGGGAGACGCTTTACCTCCCCCGCACGAAAGCGTAACTGCTTCGCGTGAGAAGGAAACCTCCACGTCTACAACAGGAGAGGCACCACTAGTAGTAAGAAGACTACTGGAAGAGTGGATAACGAGTACTCTAAACAACATACTCGATAAACCCTCCCAAAGGGATAATAGAGACATTGCACATATAGATGTCACGGCTATCGCTAACGAGCAAGATGTCCCCCGCACAGGTAACACTCATATAGCTGTTGACGCAGGTAATCACACGTTCGCAGCCGTTTTAAAGAAAATGGAAAAGATGAAAAATGAGAATAAGGCACTCCGCGACCAGATGAAGGAGCATCAAGAAAGGGTTGACAAAATACCAGGCACCCCAAAGCTGTTGCCAAAACGGGACGTTGGTCGATTCATCGAGCAACCATACAATGAGGAAGCGACCCCTACGCCATTACAGAAACCTTCAAAATGCCACCATGCCTTAAGATATATGACGGTACCACCGATCCAGAAGAGCATATCATCCACTACGTCACAGCTGTAAAAGGTAACGATCTTTCGAAAGAACATGTACCATTGGTGCTACTGAAAAAGTTCGGCGAAACCCTAATGGGAGGAGCCCTGATCTGGTACTCCCAACTACCGGCACGTTTGATAGCAACGTTCGAAGAAATAGCAGAAGAGTTTGTCACCGCCCATGCATGGGCCAAAAAGGTAGAAGCCAGAGTAAACGACATATTTACCATTAGGCAGATGCACGACGAGGGACTCAAGGACTTCTTAGCTCGGTTCAATAGGGTAAGAATTATCTTGCCAAATGCGTCAGAGGGAATGGCGGTAGCAACCTTACAGAATGGACTAAACAGGAACGGGTCGAGAGTGACCAGAAAATTGTTAAGCAGGCTCATAAAATACCCTCCAACCACTTGGGAAGAAATCTGTAACGCCTACTGCCCCGAGGTAAGAGCCGACGAGGACGACCTCAACGGTCTGTTCGAATAGTTGATGTCAGTTCAAACTGAAGCAAGTAAAGATCATTGCAACGACGGTCGAAAAGATTAATCGAGACCCCGTCTCGGCCGAGAAAGGCATCAGCCCTACATCAGGACATCTAATCCCACTTCCTCCGTGGCACACAGATGCTCCTTCTCGACATGCCTCCACACTGACACGAGAAAGGTATGCCTCTGCTTCTATCTGCTCACAATTTTTGTGTCTCTCCTTCAGAAATAGTGTACATACTAGAGAAACTCGGTACAAAGGTACAATGGCCGCAAAAGATGAAGCCAGACCCAAGCCCCCGAAAGTCTAACGCTCTCTGCAAATTCCACCAGGAAAGGGGTCACAAAACCGAAGATTGCATTGGACTGCGGCAGGAGGTAGTGAGAATGCTAAATCAGGGACACCTAAAAGAATTGCTGAGCGATCGAGGACGGGCTAACTTTGCCCGCGGACGCGAACAATCCCAGGGACCTCCAAAACTGCCTTCTCCCCCTCGCACTATATAGATGATCATCGGCGGGGGCGATGACACAGCAATCAATCATGTAAAGTTCACCAGCACACATAAACTCAAACAGTCGATCCCTCAAGAACGGTATGATGACCTCGAAGATAGTATCGTCTTCGATAAGTTAGATACCGACGGTTTGTCTTTCCCTCACTACGATGCTCTTGTTATCACTTTACGCATTGTAGATACTGATGTAAAAAGAATAATGGTAGATGATGGGAGCGGCGTGTGTGTTATCCATCCTCGAGTCCTCGTACAGATGAGACCAAAGATAAAATAATACTGCACTGCATAACACTAACAAGTTTTAATAATGCAGTCAAATGGACTTCTAGAGAGATAGTGCTACCCGTTCTAGCCAGAGGAGTCACCTGGAAACGATGTTTCACGTCATGGACCAAGATACAACCTACAACGCTATCATAGGGCGCCCGTGGATACACGCCATGCGAGTCTCTATCAAGTAATCATGTTTCCTACTCCATAGGGGATATTCAGCATTCGGGGCAAACAACGCACCACATAGGAATGCTATCGCATCGCCCAGGATTGCGCACACACCCAACAACTAAAAGGGACAAGTGCGAAAGCATAGCAATCAGCGATGTCGAGAACCAAACTTGACGTACGAACATACGTTATCAAGGACCCCGACATCGTGGAAGCATCCAAGTCGACAATAGAGGATCTCGATCCCATCGTACTAGACAACAATAACAACACAAAATGTCTTATATCGGGCACAACCTCTCGGAACCCGGTAAGTTTCGTAAATTCTTAACTGACAATGCCGGTCTGTTTGCCTTCTCCCTTTCAGATATGCCAAGTATCTCGAAAGACATTGCCACGCACAAACTGAATATTTACCTTTTCTACCCGCCAGTGAGGCAAATAAAGAGGAAGTTCAACACCGCAATCAATGAAACCGTCAGCGAAGAAGTCGATAATTTCCTCGCAAATGGCTCCATCCGAGAGTCAAAATATCTTTAGTGGGTCGCCAATGTGGTCATGGTGAAGAAGAAAAACAGAAAGTGACAGATATGTGTAGATTTCACCGACCTAAACAAGGCATGCCCAAAAGACTCCTTTCCATTGCCACACATCGACCAACTCATCGACGCAACAACAGGACACGAGCTGCTAAGCTTCTTAGATGCCTACTCGAGGTACAACCAGATCCTCATGGAGGATGAAGACTAGGAGAAAACCACTTTCATCACTCACCAAGGAACGTACTGTTATAAGGTCATGCCATTCGGATTAAAGAATGTAGGGGCGACGTACCAAAGACTGGTCACCAAGATGTTCAAAGATCAACTAGGCAAAAAATGCTGGTTAAGTCGAAAAGGAAAGAAGATCATATCGATCATTTGAAGGAAGCCTTTGACATATTAAGCCAGTACGACATGAAACTAAACCCCAAAAAATGCGCCTTCGGCATAACCTTGGGTAAATTCCTCGATTTTCTGGTATCGCAAAGAGGCATCGAGGTCAACCCAGATCAGATTAAGTCCATCAAAGGAATACCAGAAATGTTAACCAGCAAAAAACAGGTACAAAAACTGACAGGTCAGATTGTCGCCCTGTTGAGGTTCATTTCACGGTCATCAGACATGTGTCATAAATTTTTCAGTGTGCTAAAGAAAGATAACGGGCTCTAGTGGAATTCGAAGTGTGTCGACGCCCTGAGAAAACTGAAAACCTACTTGTCCTCACCACCATTACTCGCCAAGGCAGATCCAGGCGAATGCATCCTTGTCTACCTAGCCATCTTTGAAGATGCGGTAAGCACAGTTTTGGTCCACAAAAACAAAGGTACGCAATCTCTGATTTACTATATCAGCAACACTTTAGTTGACGGCGAAATGAGGTATCCCCACCTTGAAAAATTGGCTCTGGCATTGGTCGTAACTTCACGTAAGCTCAGGCCATATTTTCAGTGTCACCCCATAAAGGTGGTGACGACTTTCCCCTCAGGAGCATCCTGCACAAACCCGAGTTGTCGGGTAGATTGGGCCATAGAATTGAGCGAGCACGATATAACATGTCAACCGCGAACTGCGATAAAATCACAAGTACTCACTGACTTCAGTGCAGAAATACTGTTCGAGGTCGAGCGAGAAGCGCTTCGCACCTCCCCTAGGCGACCTGATCTCTAGGTCCTCTACACCAACGGTGCATCCAACGCGTCGGGATCTGGATTGGGCCTCGTACTCAAAGTCCCGATGGGAGAAGTGATTCACCATCCATACGGTGCCCAAAAATGACTAACAATAAGGCCGAGTATGAGGCCGTAATTGCAGGACTAAAATTAGCCCTCAAATATAGTGCACGATGAGTCATCCTCCGCTGCGACTTTCAACTTGTCGTAAACCAAGTTACTGGGACTTTCCAGATCAAGGAGCAGAGGCTACAAAAAATACCAGACCGAAATCCATAAGCTGCTACCAGAATTCGATGAATGCCGACTCGACCAAATACCACGGGCGCAAAACATCGAAGCAGACAGTCTCTCCATACTGGCAGTAGCAACTAAAAATATCACCAAGGAGAACGTGGTCACCCTCCTCCACTCCTCAATAGACCAAGTTGAGGTACATTCTGTAAATTTAACTTGGGACTGGCGCAACGGCATCATATCATATTTGCAGGAGGGAACGTTCCCACAAGACAAAAAAGAAGCCAAAAAGCTTCGAATACAAGCTGCCACGTACAACCTCATAAACCACGACCTTTACAAAAGGACGTTCGGCGGCCCTTTAGCCAAATACCTTGGACCAAATCAAACAAGGCGTGTGCTCGAAGAGGTACACGAGGGCCACTATGGTGCCCATACAGGCAACCGGGCCTTCGTCAGATGTCTAATTCGTACAGGATACTACTGGCTCACTATGAAAAAAGAGGCCGTAGATTACGTCAAAAAATGTGAGCAACGCCAGAAATACGCCCCTATGATACACCAGGAAGGCGAATTCCTGCACTCCGTCACTTCTCTATGGCCGTTTATAAAATAGGGGATAGATATCGTCGGACCCCTCCCAGCATGGCGAGGTAAGATACAGTTCCTTTTAGTTTTAACTGATTACTTTTCCAAATGGGTGGAAGTAGGTGCGTTCGCCCAAATACGCGAACATGAAGTCATCGCATTCACCTGGAAAAACATTATATGCCGCTTCGACATCCCCAAAGAAATCAGTTGTGACAATAGACCTCAGTTCATTGGGAAAAAACGAACAAGTTCTTCAAAAAATAGCACATCAAGCGAATACTCTCCATATCACCCCACCGGCGAAGGTCAAGCAGAATCCTCCAACAAAATAATATTGAACATTTTGAAGAAAAAGCTCAAGGACGCCAAAGGGCTATGGCTGGAACTGCTACCAGAGGTATTATGGGCATACCACACCACAACAAAAACCAGCACAGGTGAGACGCCATTGTACGCGGCAAAATCAGAAGACTTGATTTCTCGCTGTCGAGTCATTCCGGAAGCATGCCTCGGGACACCGAGGATGGGAGGCCACGACCGAGTTCTCGACCTCGGGTCTCGACGAGGCCCGATTCAAAGGAAACGGAGATCGAATCCAGGACAGAGGGGGAAGCTCCCAAGGCACACGGCTAAGTCTTACAGGGCCGGCCTATCCAGAGCCTATGTTGAGGCATCACGTCAATCCATCCCATCTCCATACTTTGCAATTGAACTCCATATACTTGTAACCGAGCCCCCTCCTATATAAAGGAGACTCACCCTACCTTGTAAGGGACTGATGTTGCTCCATTTCTCCACAAGTGCAATAATATCTCTCTCTCTCTCCCTCTCTCTCTCTTTTCTTTCTAACTCGTTTGTTCTCATTGGCCCGAGGCCACTTTAATATTTATCGTCCTCTTACTTGTTCTTCACTATATTGCTTAGTATTGGCCACAAAGAGCCTTATTAATTATACCTTCAACTATTATCCCATCCCCGGCTGCCCCAGATACCTCGAGCTTGACCCGAACCTGGACCCCGAGGTCCCCATCGATCAGCCCTGCGACCGGGCATTAGGCCCTTCGGTTTGATTACTGCCTAGTTTTAGCTCGCACTTGATCGTTAAACTTAATATTATTAGCATCAACTGTTCTAACAACTAGCTCGGGAATAGATCACGTATTTTTAGAATCCCATTTACAAATCTAATTGTTGTTACCATTTTCACGGTAAACAGTTTGGCGCCCACCGTGGGGCTAAAAATAATAGTGATTATTTTCTTGCTAGTTTCATTGCACAAATACACATTATCTTTCGCACTTTTTCTTGTCCAAGATCCTTTGATTTCAGGTCAAAATGTCTGGCTCGGTAAACAGAGTTGAGAACGACAACCTCGAAAATTACGTGGAAAATGGCGTGGCTGCCCCGGCCACTGGAGCACCTCCACAGAATCCTGATATTGCGTTCGGACCGATTCTGGTGGACGCAGATTCGCAGGACACACATCAAGTCGACGAAGCCTCGCGCACCGATGGTAGCATACAACATATCGACCAACATGAAGCTCAAAAAACCCCAGCCCGGGAAGAATAAAAAGTTAGTCTTCATGTTATTTTTGAAATGTTGCAGGCACAGCGGTTGGCTATCGCTCAGCTGCAAAGTCACCCGGAGACTCCCAGCGTAGTAGAGCCGGAAACATCTCCCTACACCGAACGAGTACCCGAGAGATCAAGCAACAACAGATCGGTAACCAACCCTACCGTAGCGAGGATGCTTGGAGATCTCTTCGAAAGGATCGAGTCAGGTTCGTGGAAGTTCATACAACAATCATCTCCCGAGGAAGCGGTCTCGGAACTCGCTTCACGGAAACCCGAAACGCCGAAACCCCCCAGGTGTGACAGGACCTCGGATCCCGACGATCACCGGGGAAAAACGGGTCCAGGGAAATATTCTAGAGGGCACCCTTACATCCAGAAAAAAGGACACAAAGACCTCGCCTCGGTTTCACATTGACACATTGGTAACCCTCCTCCTCATTTAATCTATTTTCAATAAAATGTATGTTCATGAGTTCAGAAGATTCGATCAAATAAACCAACAATGTCGGACCAAAATCAATTGAACGGTCCAGACCGACGAACCAAGTCACTCCCACATCTCGAATCTTTGACGGATTTCGGACGCCGATCACCACAACAATCAGGAAGACCGCTCCCTCTATACAACCCGTCTAAGCTCGGACTGAAACACCGAGCTCGCATGGCACGAACGTCCTATTCAGACGGCCGTCGGCACATCGCCCGGAGATGGCATCAACCCCGCTTCGCCGAAAAGATGAAATCCCATGCAAAGGGAGGGATTAAAATAAGGCGGCAAGGGGCAACACGCGACGAGAGAAAATTCCTCACCACATAACGCATCGCCGGCATAAATGCCTCTGCCCTCAGAGGGACCAACGGGTAAGCAGAACTACGCCTTTGGCCAAGCCTGGTTGAACATAGCAGAAGGCTGTATTAGGGCTCGTGCCTCAGAACGGCAGAAACATACCGAACCTCGAAATGTTACCTATGCATCCCGTAGTGAGGAACAACTACTTCACTCCCCCATTATTTTTTCACTAACCTATATGCAGGCAGTCAGCCGGGGCATTCAGAAGTTCTAACTCCACCCGGAGATCTAAGGCCTTAGCAGGGCCCGCCATGTTCTCTTCCCTCGATCGGACTTCAGACCCGAAGAGGGTTCCCCCAGCAAGATTATTAGCGGAGCAGTGTACCCCCAAAGAGGGTCCTGCAGTAGGATCCGACAAGATCACATGCCTTCTTCTATAATCGGACGACGAGCGATGATCTTCTCTTAAGGGCACCATCCCCTCGGAAGGACTGGGAAACGGCTGACCAAATCCCAATCGGGAATCGTGTACCGGATCAAATGGTCCAAGAAGCCGCGCCCATGCGGGCCGAGCTCACAACGATGAATCAATATATGTCTACACCAAACAATAAAAGGATATCTTTTCAACATCTTATTCTCTGAACGAGGGTATCTTAAGTATATCCCCGACAGGGGCCTCTCAACCAAACGCATCCCTAGATAATCGGAGACTTAGCGTCAGTAATTCAGCACCCGCACGACCTCAGGGTCGGAACTCCAGGCTCATAAATCCCCTACAAGGCAACTCCGAGCTCAGGAAAAGCGTTTTTCATGCTTAAACAAATTCAATGACTCGGAGACTGTCATTCGCCGCCAATCGCCATGCGTTGGGAAAGCCGAAACTGTAAGACCCCTAGCGGGCAGCCTCGGCATAACCAGATCTATTCTACAATATACAAACTGTAAGACCTCAACAAGCATGACAAACTGTAAGACCTCAACAGGCATGATAAACTGTAAGACCTCAACAGGCATGACAAACTGTAAGACCTCAACAAGCATGAAAATCCCGAAGTTCAGGCTATACGTCGCATTTGTAAGAATCCCGAGATGGCATACCCTCGATGTAGACGCCTGAACTGTCACTCAGGATCAAAAGTGGCTACCGCCAATTAACAAATATATTATCTATTAAAATATTCTTATGGGAGAATCTTCTTAGTAAAACATAATAGTTATTTTATTAGTCGCCTGAAAATAATTTTTCGTTGATGTATATACTTTTAAACTTAACCGAATTTAGTAATTAAACATAAAAATCAATATGATACCTAAATATAATAATCACTTCACATTCGAAAAAGATATAAGAATTTAATAGATCTTAACATATGATATGAATATGGAAGAACAAAGTGATTAACGCATTTCAGTAACACTTGATGAAAAAGTACCCATTATTTAAGGTTAATAAATATGGAACACTTCATACACTATTAAATATTATATCCCACAAGAGAATCCCAAATATTTCTAGACACTTTTTAAAGAAAATTATATATAAAATCATAAAAGCATATAAAAAAATTAGATATTTATATGTCGGTTTGATTCGGGTTTTTTTACTCAATACCAAACCAAATCAAACCAAAACTAATCGAATTTTTTAATCGATTTGGTTTGACTTTTCGGTTTGGTGTGATTTTCCGGTTCGGTTTGTACAGCCCCTAGCGGCTATCACCAACCATTGCCATCAAGCGAAAATATGCAAACTTAGTGCATTGGATGCATGCACCAAGCCAATTGATGTATACCATAGTATATTTTTTCTACCTTTTATACTTAAATCACGGTTAAATAAAATTAATTTTTTTTTAAGAAACTTCGAATGAACATGTTGCAGTATATGCATGTATACTTGTTATTGTCTTTGAAATCACATGACTAGATCTTTCTTTGTTTTTTTCCTTCTATCCCCCCCCCCCCCATTCTGGATCTATTTTTGGTCATCTCAAGTATTTTAATGGGGAATCTTAGTAGCTTAGTCTCAATGGCGAAACTAAAATTTTCTCCTAGAGTGTTCAAGTTTAAAAGAAGTGAATTTTTTTCTGATAAAGGCTGTTCAATATGTGTTATATACCTCTAATACGTAATATTGTATCTATATATATAGTGTAATTTTTCGACGTTTTAACCATGTGGCTTCGCCCATGCTTAATCTCGGTTGGTTGGCTACCTGAACTTTTAAATATTAGGTAAACTAAGGTGAGAGTTCGATTCCCCACTATGCAATCCCCTCCCCCATTTCCCTTCCTCTACCTCCAATATATAATTAAAAAAAAGAAGGTATTTTAACAGAAAATGATGAGCTTGGTTATGGATATGCACTTATGCAGAGGCAGTCTCTTTGACTTGGTTAAAATCGTATCTGTAAACAGATCCATATTGCTGTAATATGATCGTATATTATATTTTAAAAAATCTTTTATTGAAATGTCATCATTGTGCAGTCCATGTTCCTCCAAGGAAATTGTCAAAATCCGTTTGGACAGCATTTGTTTGCTTGTTTTAAAAGCAAGCTTGTCTTGTTGTGACAAAATTGATTTTATATATGTGAATCGTATATATTTTTTTTTTATCTCAACATAGCATTTGTTTGTTTTAAAAGCAAACATGTCTTGTGAAAAATTAATGTTATATTTGTGAATCGTTTTTTTTTAATCTGAACATATAGGTAGAAGATGTAGGGCACAAAACAACTTTGTCTGTCTTCTGTTATCAGCAATTGGCAAGTTCTACCTTTAATGCTACCTTGATCAATCAGAGTTCAGTGGCAAGCTGTCACGGCCCATTTTCTGAACAAGCCGGAATCGGCACCCAATCACTAAACATGACCAAGCATACCATCTGCGCTTATCAAATCTATTATAATTTCAAACTTTATATGCCACAAGGCACTACTGTAACCAAATACTTTTAAATAAATTAAATATCTAAAATAAGCCAACTTCAAAACTTTATTAGTAGTAACCAATAAAATACCTTTAAGTTATTATCGAAAACATCTGAATCTTAACCCATCGTCTGTGTCTATGAAGCCTCTACTGATAAACTGACGCACTGCTCAGGACAGGAGATTTCCTGGTCAGTTCTATAAGTAAACAAAGAAATAACTAAATAAAGATGACTCTAAGGAATACTCCACGAACAAAAGCGGAGCTCACCAATAGCACTGGAAGGGAGGGAAGTCCTAAACTGTAGCCTGCTCGCCTGCAAAACCGGTTCCTACGTTGTACCGCAGACCAACGTAGGTTACCATCCATTATACTCAGTGAGTCTCAACAACAAGGGACGAAACTTTAATAACATAAACATTACGAGCAAAGATTCTAAATGCATTTAAGGCATAAAGCTTATAAGAACAACTCTAAAATAATTGCATAATAGCAGTTTAGGAATATTCTAAAAGAAATTTTTTTCTTTTTCTTTCTTATAAAAAAATACTTTACTTTATACTTTAGGAGTTCCAACTATCCTGACTTAATTCTGTCTCAGTCACCGTGTGATCGGTACGGGTTCGATCCCAACCTGATCGAATAGGCCTAATCCACAAGGTGCCACTCGCTTCATGGTTCTCAGCGCTCATGTATCATACCTTAGCATGGCTAAGTAAATTCTCAGCAACGAGACCCTCGGCTCGTGTGCTCCCTACTTTGGCACAAATAGTTTCAGGAAGTCAATGCCTTGGTCAGGACCCTCGGCCTGGACGATGACCCCTTCTCAGAATTAAGGATACTCCCAAAAATCTTTTCTTTCTAAAACTTCTTCTTGTGACTTTTCAAGTCTAAATCTTTTCTTTATAGAACATCATGTACATGCTCATGCTGGTATCCTTAAATGTAAAGCATGCCATAAGAATGGAATAAACATGTAAAAGTACTTCTAAGGATTCTTGCTCCTTCATAAATTTTCAACGCGAAAATAGCATATAAGAATAACCCAAAAATCTGAAAATTTATGCACATATATCATAATAAATCATCTAAACTTTTGCTAGAACAATTCTAAGTTAATAGGTACTCACTCACTCCAATTAAGTAAATATAAACTCTTTTAAGCAATTCATCAAACACCTTGTATGCGAGCTTTTGTGAGTTAAACTACTTTAGTAAAGGGTTATATCAACTGACCGCAATACTCCTTGAGCCAATACGTAGACCCCAAACCAATTTATACCCGTCAAACAATTGATTCTACAACAACCAGTGCATTTTTATTAATTTCAAAGTTTCACACCTAAACATGGGATTTACTGTTGATACAGAGAAAGAAGGGAATTACTATTCAATTCTTACCTATTACTATTATAGGGTAATTGAGAATAAGAAATTTTATATACCTGAACTCAAGAATTAGTAATTTGTAAAGAACCCTGAACTTTCCTTGTAATTTCGTGGCTGCCTCTATTTCGTATAAGGTTTTACGCCCTTTTTGCTCCGCGTTAGTAAGTGTTTTGTTTTGAAATTGTTTAATCCCTTTTTCACAGTGATTTGTAAAGAACCCTGAACTTTCCTTGTAATTTCGTGGCTGCCTCTATTTCGTATAAGGTTTTACGCACTTTTTGCTCCGCGTTAGTAAGTGTTTTGTTTTGAAATTGTTTAATCCCTTTTTCACAGCCTTTTATGGCTGAGACTCTCACGCCTATACCTGCCAAGAGCCCTTTATGGGCTTAAGGCTCACGTGGCTTTTTTTTTTCTTTTGCTTTCTTTCTTCTTTTTTTTTTGTTTTTTTTTTGTTTTGACTTAACTAGTATTTAATTATTCCTATTTTTAATAATTAATAATATTAAAACTATTAATATTTTCCTAATTGTATATCCAATTTTATATATATATATATATATATATATAATTGGCTATAAGGTAACAATAATAGTAATAATAATAATTTAGTTCTATAATTAGCGTGTCTCGAAAATTTTATAAATTTGAGGAGTGTTACACAAGCCAAAATTTTCACCAAGCAAATTTAAAACAAAAATTAATTAGATTGAATAGACATAAAAACCAAATTTGACCTTATAAATACAGTGTAGTTTTCTAGTAAAGGAGATTCTCAATCCTATATTTTCATTAGCAAAAATCATAAGCACCTAATCAGGGTAAATACCTGAATTACACTGTCTCAAATTGAGAGGTCGGATAGAATACCTAATGACTAGTGAACCAGATCTTATTTCATTTTTATGCGATAATCACAACTACTAGTCATTTGTTCTTCATTGACGTAGACACCCTTGTAGACAGGGGCGGAGCCAGTCTTATAGCTACGGGTCCAGCAGAACCCAATAGTTTTGGCTCAAACACTATATCTATCTTTGTTACAAAATCCATTGAATATGTATAAATAATCTATTTAGAACCCAATAAACAAAAAGGATTATAGTTCAGAATCCATAAACTGAAAATCCTAACTCCGCCTCTGCTTGTAAATAAGGCTTTAGTAGTAGAAAATGCCACCGAATTCATCATAATCCTCAAGCTATTGCCAACTCATAGCAATGGGGGATTTGCAAATGCAGCTTTTCTTGTTCGAAAACCAGAAAAAGAATTGAGTCCTCAACATGTATGCTCTAAACAAAATTCCATCATATGATGAATGCTAAAGAAACCAAAATATCGAACTCTGGTCATAGAGCAGGATAGCAAGTTTTGCCATTTAGAGAAACAGCGATATGTAGCAGTGGATAAAAAGAGGCACATCTTGACACTGTTTATCGATAATTTACAGAAAGCATAGACCACTTAGAGAACCTGATAAAGTTGATAGTGTGATCCACAAGGAAATCACCAAAAGAAAACTCTTCGTCACAAACGGAATTCAGTAAGTTTAATCCTGCACTACGGGCTAATCCCATAACCACTGGATTATTGCATCATGGGAATCGCTCCTCCAGCTGCTACAATCTGTTGTTCCAACTGTTGCAAAAGAAGAAGGCAAGTTTCAGAGGTATCTATGAAATTTAGAAGATTAAATTCAAAATTTCCACATCGCAATCAAGAAGAGAGCTTTCTATTTCCTAATGGAAAGAGCTCCTTACCTCAAATAAAGTTTGAAGCTTATTCTTCACAAGCAAGTACTCCTGTTTTATTTGTTGCAAGCATCTCAAGCACCTAAAATATCCCATCAATCCGAAGATAAGAAGCAAATAATGTAAATAACTTGCATCCAAACAACACAAGATTCATGATTTCAGGCACACTACGAACCGATGTTACATGAACTCGCGCGGGGGGTTTGAGTATCACTTGGCAGTTACTACCCAACATGTATACTCAATTTCTAGTGCATAACGATCTACAGTCCAAGGTTCACAAGACAAAGAAAGAGTCTTTGTAACTAGTAGCTTAGTCAAAAGTAATCAGTAAAATACCATTTTAAGAATAGCCTATACGGGTGTTCTTATTGAATTGGCTCACGTTACCAGAATTATCTAATCAATAGCACCTTATAAAAAAAATAGCAAATCAACAACATTAAGGTTATCTAAGCCCCTAAAAAGTTTCAACATTACTCTAAACAAGATATAACCAACTAACCAGCTATGCTACATGATCTTAAACTTTCAACTTCTCAAAAATGTTTGATGTTTGTAAGCTGTACATCTGGAAAGAACCAGAAAGCAACAAAACTTACGCTTCAGTGTTCTTTTCTTCGCAGACGCTACGGAAAGGGACGCAGCAATTCTTCACTCTCTGAGCACCAACACTGTTCACTCGGTCAAAAACACAAAAATTTTCTCATCAGAAGAGTAAATATCTAAAAGACTCTGTCAGCAGAATCAACTTTTTCTCATGAAAATTTACAAAAATTGAAGATAGGTTTAATGTACCTGGAGCTGCTACCTTTGAGCTGATGAACATGAGCATCAACCTGCTTAAAGTCCACATTGGGCTGATCTCTGGGAAAATATACAACAAATTCATACTAAAGAAAATGACAACAACAACCCAGTAAAGTAGAGAGGCTGTTTGCGAAAGACCCTCGGCTAAAGAAAATGAAAAGAGAGGATATGTTTCATTAGATGATCGATAAGGCAAAAAAGAAAGGGTCAGTACTCACAAAGCCATAGTGAGATCATTGAGAAGTCTTTCAGAATCTTCAAAGAAAAGAGACACAACTTCAACTACAAAATCAGGGTTACTTTCATCTTGCAATTGCTGAAGCTGACTAAATTGAGCATCCAAGAATCCCTTTTGAACCAAAACAACATTCCCACCAAAAAAAATCAGCAAAATCAACTCAAAAGCAGAAGGTCAAGAATAACAAGAAAGAAAAAAAAACAAAGCAGAAGCTGACTCCAAGAACCCCTTTTGTATCAAAACAACATAACAATCAAAGAGAAAAAGACCAAAAACTTTCAGCAAAATTCAACAACTCAAAAAACTTAAGGTAAAGAATAATAAGAAAACAAAACAAGAAGCTGACTCCAACAATTAACAACAATTCAATCAAAGATTTAAAAACACCCAAAAAGCAGAAGGTTATGAATAACAAGAAAACAAAACCAAAGGTGCAAAATCCACATAAAGATTTCTCCTTTTTTAGGTTTACCTCATTAAACAAAGAGGACATGTATTCAATAAAGCTCCTCTGCAATTGACCAACTTCCATTTCTTTGATTCTTGATTATGTCCTCAACTCCTTAAACTGCAACAAAATAAGGCCAAAATGAAAATTTTGCTATAGGTTGGAGTTACAACTATGCAGATCTTCTTGAATAAATAGGAAATCTGAACCATATAAATGCAGCAACAATAGGAATTTCTGAAATAAAAGATCTAAAGAATAACCTGTTTTGGGAGACGGGGTGTGGTGTAGAATAGCAGTCAAAGGTATAGTACACAAACACAAGACAAATGGATGTTAGTACTGTGATAAATTTGTACAGTGTACCTTTTTAGCTAGCTTTGGTTTTCCTAATTCCTGCTATGGATGATTTTTGTGATTATTCTTGTCGTAGAATTGCAGTCCCTACCATTTAATTTTGTTTGTCCCCAGTCCCCACTATGGTTTTATTCATCTCTCCACCAATTATTACTCTTCCCCCCCCCCCCTTTTATTTTTATTTTATATTATTACTCTTCCCCTTTGCACGCCTTAAGAGTCATTTTTACTATTTTAGGCACTTTTGCAACTAATGTTTGAAGGGTGACATTGGGATTTCATTTTGGGGTGCTAAAAACCAATCAAGTAATCATTAAAGGTGGATTAGTAACACTATTAGGGGTCGTTTGGTAGGAGGGGTTAAAAAAAATAATGCAAGCATTAGCTCTATGCATTACTAATATCTTGTTTGGTACTTTTTTTCAACTTGTGTATAACTAATACTTGTATTAGTAATATTTGTATTAGTTATACATCATACTTGACATTATCCTATGCATAAGTAATGCATAGAAAACCATGGCATTAGTAATATCAAGGCTTTAATGCATGCATTAGCATGGTTAAAGATAAAATTGTCCTTAAAGTCTCTTAAAGCTAGAGAATATGGAGGACATTTTTGTAAACAACTATTTTTTAAAAAAAATTATGCAATGCATTATAATTTTAATACAGCACACCAAACAATAGATAAGAAATATTTTTTGCATAACTAATGCTTGCATTACTAATACATGCATTACTAATACACATTATTCCGCACTATTCTTATACACCCTACCAAACGACCCCTTAGGGGTAGTTTTGACTAGGAAATAAATTATCTCATGATTAATTTAGTTATATCACCCTCTCATATAGATAAAAAAAAATATTACAGTCACGGGATAACTAATTCCGTGATTAGTTATACCGCAATTTTATCTCAACCAAACATGGGACAAACTAATCCCAAATTTAATCCCAAAATTAATCATCCCTTATCCCTCATACCAAACAAGATCTTAGGGGTCGTTTGGTTTGAAGACAAGTTATGCTGGAATTAGTTATTCTGATATTATTTTTTATTGATTGTTTGGCATATTGTGTTAATCCTGGGATTGTCAACTTTGTGGCTTTATTCTGAAATTATTATTCCACCATCTGGCAATTATAAGTTATCCTGGTACTATTTTTACTCCTCAAATAATTTATCCCAAGATTAGTAACTAAACAAAGAATAATGCGATACTAAATTTTAATCTCACAATTATATTTAGGCGGAATACATCTGGAGACACTTAAAGTTGTCACCATTTTTCATTTAGACACCTAAACTTAAGGCTGTTTCTATTGAGCACTTATACTACACTAAACTTTTCCAACTAGACACTTCTTGCTGAGTTGACACATAGAGTGAACTTCACCCAAAATAGGCGCGAGAAGAGCCCAAAAACAGATTTTATCTTCATTTTATCTTTTTATTTCTTTCTTTCTTTCTTTCTTTTTCTTCTTCTTCTTCTTCTTCTTCTTCTTCTTCTTCTTCCTCTTCTTCTCTCCACCATCACTTCCATCATTGTCTCCCCCACTTTCACCGTTGTTGCGCCTCCACCATTAATTTAGCTCAAAAGTTTGAACCATCAACCGTCTCAGTTGATTGAAACCGAAGTAGGGCCGTATTCTTCATTTGAAGTCAAAACACCATTAATGAGATCATTAAGAAAGCTTGAAGGTTTAAAATGGGTTACTTGATTTGATGAAAAATTGCAAAATTAATATTGGGGTTGTCTTCGAGTCTTGGTAGTGAATCTTTAGTTGAAGTTATAACAAATTTGGAGAAATTTCTCTTGAAATTTTGGATTAAAATCGTGGTTGGAACAAGAATAGACATGAAGATAGTGAAGAAATCAAGAACAATGATTTCAAGAACACTAATGTATCCTTTTTTTTTTGTCTTTTCTTTTGTTAATAATGTGTCATTTTCTAATTGGGTGTAAATTAAAGTTTTTTTTTTCTTTTTGAGAATGTTATTTTATTTTGTTTACTAAATAGATTTTAAAATAGTTTTTTCTTCTTCTTTTTTAACTCAAAATGATATATGTCTTTTTTTTATTTGTCATTCACCACGTCAGCTGCGAGTGCATTGCACACACTTTGTAAGTTTGACTAATTGTCAAAAAAGTGCCTAATTGGAACAAGTTTAGTGTAGTATAAGTGCTCAATAGGAACAACCTTCAATTTAGGTGTCTAAATAAAAAATGATGCTAACTTTAAGTGTCTCCAAATGTATTCTGTCTTATATTTACTTATCCATCATACTGAACGACCCCTTAATATCATGGATGGTATCAAACCTACTGCAACAAGGTCATTCTACTTTGTAACCCAAAAAAATACATCAGCCATTCATATATGATATATATTGAAAATGTCATGATCCAAAATTCATTATAAGTTGTGATAACACCCAACGATGTCGTTAGGCAAGCCAATGATGAACCATCGAAGTAACTATTCATTTTATTACTTTCAAAATCATAAAGGTCTATTAAATAAAGAATCTAACGCATTTAAAATTATGGATACATGCAATTTTAGTAAGATATAAAATAAAATGGTGACAATATTAATGCAAAACCATTAACACTACTAGAATATCTCAAAACCCGCTGTCACAAGCACATGAGCATCCACTAAGAAGTACAATAATAATACAACATCTATCTGGAATATAAAATTGACAGGATAATATAAATGAACATGATGGAGACTTTGTGTACTGCGGATCGTATTTGTAACGACCCAATTTCCCCTTTGTTGGGTATCATGATGGCACCTAGTCTTAGGGACTAGGTAAGTCTAACTTATACTGAATAACAATAATAGTAATTAAAATTTAACAGTCTCAAAATAGAAGCCTCTACAAATTTACAATTTCCCAAAACCGGTAGTACAAGTGATAAGCTCTACAGAATTTACTACAACTTCTAAATACAACTGTTTGGAAATAAGTAAAAACAGTGTGAATATAAAATAGGAAGGTGACTCCGAAGCCCGCGAACACAATAGTAGGTTTATCATGAGTCTCCTCAGCAAGAATCCGCACAGCTACTAACGATCAAATACCTGGATTTGTACAAAAAAATATACAGAAGTGTAGTATGAGCACACCACAGCGGTGCCCAGTAAGTATCAAGACTAACCTCGGTGGAGTAGTGACAAAGAACAGTCAAGATACCTACTGGTCTAATAAACTGAACAAGTATAATTATAGGAATAACAATGTACGATTTCTACATAAAGACTGCACAATATGATTAACAATACCATAATTGCAATAAAAAGGAAATGACAAGTATCAGAGGAATAACATAATAACGATACAGAAGAGTGAACGGAAACACAACTTAAATCCAAAATCACAGGTGCAACAAGAACAAGTAACAACTCAACAACTACGATCGCTTTCACATCAGATTTTAGTCAACAAGCTCTGCGAGGTACCGAACCCCGGATAAATCACAACTCACGGGTCTCAATTCCTAAACTCGAACACTTGGCATTATATGCCCTCATCACACCTCATAACCGCACTGACGACTCACGTGCCAAATAGATCCATTCTCACATAGAAGGCAAGTAAACAAGGGTGTGTATCTATATTCAACAATATCAAGAAAATCTCTTATCCGATAAGGGTTCTTGGTTACGTGTATGCTTGTACAAGTGTCCTAACATAGTTCATACCAGCTAGTAAGCATAAGGAAAAGAACAAACAACACGTAGAAGGTTTACAGAACAGGGGGATCTACCGGAATACCGTTCCATAGTCCCAAAGTAAATATGCAGAATATGGGATCTACCGGAATACCATTCCGTCCCAAAGTAAATATGCAGAACAGGAGGATCTACCGAAAAACTGTTCCGTAGTCTCAAATTAAATATACAGCTCAACCAACAGAGATAACAGTTTACAACATGACAAAAACCTCGTGCATCACCACAACAAGTACAACAACAATAATGACAATAATACAAGGTACGACTAGTAAATCAACTCAAGAAATTTAAATCACAAAGAAA
The DNA here is from genome assembly GCF_000393655.2 of Nicotiana sylvestris. Classification (NCBI taxonomy): domain Eukaryota; kingdom Viridiplantae; phylum Streptophyta; class Magnoliopsida; order Solanales; family Solanaceae; genus Nicotiana; species Nicotiana sylvestris. Next base: position 57,093,696 of record NC_091057.1, on the reverse strand, counting down.
CGGTAGAACTCGTTCACAAGGAATAACCACAGAAAAGAATGCTAGGCATAAAGAGAATAGCTCAACAAGGGAAAACTAATATGTAACAACGATCCCACAATATACAATTCAACATCAAGGATGCTAACATAAGTTAAATAATTCCAAATAATACTAATGTATATGGTAAAATCGGAGGGCCCAATTTCTCATCATCGAGGCACCTCAAAAGACGATCTCGAAGTCTCGAGGCTACAAGGTTATGGTCGAGTCTCCTTCCTCGAGGTTCATCGATGTTCGATCTTGGGACAGCGTTGACCGCGACTACGGAAGAAATGGGGAGTTCCCAAAGCACATGGCTAGGACTGACAGAGCCTAGTGGATTACCATGACCCTTAATCAGAGTGTCATCTAGCTGTCCCATCTCAACTTCTTTGTCATTTATGTATTTTGTACTATGTTGGGATTCCCCTCCTATATAAAGGGGATCCTTGTCATTTTGTAAGGCTCTCTGTTGCTTCAGCTTCTCCACACGGAATATACAAGAAACATTCTCTTTGCTATCTAACACATTCTCTTGATATTACTGCTTTCATTTATTATCCTCATATTTGTTCTTCATTTATTACTTATCATTGGCCATAAAGAGCCTCCGTTAATTTTACTCCAACTGTTAGCCACACTTAGATTGCCTTCAATATCTCATAGTTGAGCTCCGAAATCGACAAGCTCGAGGCCCTGATAATTGGCCTATCGGTTTGGTTATCACTTCGCTCCTTGATCTTATCTCATTTCTACACTTCACACATAGCATCAACTGCTTAACAAACTAGCATAAAAATAGATCACGTATTTTTAGAGTCCCATAAATAAATTTAATTATTATTACCATTTTCACGGTAAATAGTTTGGTGCCCACCGTGGGGCTAAAAATAATAGTGATTATTTTCTTGCTGGTTTTACTACATAACGCAAGTTATCTTTCGCGCTTTTTCTTGCCAAAGATCTTCGATTCAGGTCGAAATGTCTAACTCGGTAAATGGAGGTGAAAACAACAATCTTGAGGACCATGGAAAAAATGGTGGTGGCTGTTCCAGGTGTTGGTATGCCACCACAAAACCCTGGGAATGCACCAGAACCAGTCCCCGTGGACGCAGTCTCAAGCGACTCCCAGCCCATTGACATAAGCTCCCATACTGACATGAGCGTGCACCAAGGGGATCAACAAGAAGCTTAGAAAACCCCAACTAGGGAAGAACGGTAGGTTAGCCTTCATGTTATTTTTGAAATTTTGCAGGCACAACAGCTGGCTATTGCTCAGCTGCAAAGTCACCAGAAAACTCCTAGCACGGTAGCACCGGGGACAGCTCCCCCGGCCGAACATGCACTGGAGAGAACGAGCAATAACGGGTCGATGACCGATCCCGCCATTGTAAAAATGCTAGAGGACCTCACCAGAAGGATCGAATCAGGCAAGAAAATGATAGAATCCAACGACAAAAAGGTCGAGACTTACAACTCCAGGGTCGACCAAATTCCAGGGGCGCCCCGGTCCTGAAAGGTGTGGATTCGAAGAAGTTCGTACAAAGGCCGTTCCTAAAGGAAGCGGCCCTGAAACCTATTCCAAAGAAGTTCAGAATGCCAGAACTCCCAAAATACAATGGGACCTGAGACCCCAATGAGCACGTCATTGCTTACACTTATGCAGTGAATGGCAACAACATAAAGGACGACGAGATCGAGTCCGTCTTGTTAAAGAAGTTCGGGGAAACACTCTCGAAGGGGGCCATGATGTGGTATCACAACCTAGCTCCTAACTCATAGACTCATTTGCCATGCTGGCAGACTCTTTCATAAGGGCGCATGCTGGTGCCATCAAAGTGGCAACAAGGAAATATGACGTGTTCAAGATCAAACAGAGGGAGAACGAAATGCTACGAGAGTTCATATCTCGCTTCCAAACGAAAAAAATGGAACTACCACCGATCTCCGATGACTGGGAAGTACAGGACTTCACTCAAAGTCTGAATGAACGAAGCTCGATTCAAAGCAGTTGAAACAGAATTTGGTCGAGTATCCTGCTATAACCTGGTCGGACGTCCACAACTGATACCAGTCGAAGATCATGGTCGAAGACGACCAACTAGGAGCCCCTCAGGCTCAGTATACCCAAGTAGGCTCTTGGCGAAGGAGCCAAAGCCAAACAAAGAAAGATATCAACCATACACCGAAGATAGAAGGAACGCCCCAAGGCACAACCCACCTCGTAACGATTGAAGGATAAACCGAGGACAGAATCCTCGGGGACTCATCAACAGAGTCGGGTTCGATAGGAATGAAGGACCGATAGAGGCACCTCGCTTATCAGAATACAACTTCAATGTCGATGTATTGGACATCGTGTTCGCCATCAGCAAAATTAGAGACGCCAGATGGCCCAGGCCTATGTAATTAGACCCCTTGCAAAGAAATCATAACTTAGTGTGTGAATTTCACAACACACACGGCCACAGGACCGGGGATTGCCACCAACTCCGAGAAGAGGTAGCCCGACTACTTAACAAAGGTCACCTCCGGGAATTCCTCAGCGACCGAGCCAAAAATCAGTTCCGAGAAAGAGAGGCGACCTAGAAGAACAAGATGGATGAGCCACAACATGTCATCCATATGATCTTGGGAGGCATCGATGCCCCACAAGAGCCCGTGATGAGAAAAACAAAAATATCCATCGTCAGGGAAAAGATAACTCGGGGTTACATACTCGAGGATCCTCTCACATTCAGCGACGAGGACATCGAAACCTTGTCTCAGCCTCACAACGACGCACTGGTAATCTCTTTCTTGTAAATACATTTCAAATTAAGCGTGTACTTGTGGATCCAGGTAGCTCGGCCAACATTATCAAGTCGAGGGTGGTAGAGCAGCTCGGACTGCTTGACCAAATAGTGCCCACCACTCGAGTCCTCAATAGATTCAACATGGCAAGTGAAACAACCAAAGGAGAAATCACCCTCCTAGTCATGTGGCCGGCACAACCCAGAATGCCAAATTCCATGTCATCGATGGAGACACGAGATACAATGCCTTACTCAGAAGGCCGTGGATATACTGCATGAGAGCAATACCATCCACCCTCCATCAAATGATGAAATTCCCGAAAAAAGATGGGATAAAAACCGTTTGCGAGGGGAAACATGCGGCAAAGGAAATATTCGCAGTGTATGACGTAGCACCGACGCCAATACCTTCACCACCGAAGGAGCCAAAGGATAAGCAAATGGTAAAATAGTGATGACAAGTTACATTCTTAGCTACGCCCGACTTAACGAAATGAAGGACCGTACCGAGTCCTCATAATAAACAATTGAGCCACACCGAGATCCGAAGCGCCATTTGCACTAAGGTATGACCGTTTCCCTTTTCAGTTGCATTTTATACTCACCGGAATGCAGGTATCTACCCGAAACAACCGAAGCTCTTCCCAGCCCGAAGGCCATAGGTTTCAAAAGTATGCGTTGTACTCTTTTCCTTCGGCCGGGTTTCATCCCGAGAAGGGTTTTACCGACAAGGTTTTTAATGAGGCAACATCTATATGCTACCTAAGGAAGATCCAACAAGTATTCAAGGCTTCTTTTGCAATCAACCTCGAACACTGGGGGGGGGGTCCCCCGGAAGGTCATCCACTTGGAAAAGCTAAGAAACGCCAAGTGGGGTCCCAATAGGAGAATGATGTACCAGGCCAAACGGTCGAACGAACCGTGTCTGTATAGCCGAGCCCCCGACGGGGAAACCATGAATACTTGTACCATGTAATTGAAGAATATCTTTTATCAAAACATCCCACACTCCAAAAGAAGCTCGGCACCTCCGCAAAAATGACTTCTCCGCCGAAAATGTCCCGAACACTCGGGGACTGGCGTTAATAATTCAACACCCGAACAACCTCCGGGTCAGGACTCCAAGCTCGTAAACCCTCAACGAGGCAACATGAAAATCACAAAACATCTCCAAGGCCGAAAGTGCCCCGAATACTCAGGGACTGGCGTCAAAATCTCAAAGAACACACGACCTCAGGGTCAGAATCTCCGAAATCGTAAGCCCTCAATGAGGCAATACAAAGTTTACAAGTAACGACTTCCGAGCCAAGAAACCCTCGATGACTCGGGGACTGTCGTCAAATACCATTCGTTAAAAAACCCGAGGCCATAAGACCCTGAGCGGGCAGACTCGATCTCGTAAGACCTACATAAGGAAGCAACTATATCTGTAAGTCCTCAAGCAAGGCATGAACCACACTTATACCAAGTGACAATATCTGTAAGACCTCAAGCAAGATATGAACAATACTTGTACCAAGTATCCAAAACTGTAAGACCTCAACGACATGTAAAACTTGTAAGACCTTACTAAAGGCATAAACTCAATCTCAAAGTTTCGGCTATATATCGAACATGTAAGACCCCTAAAAAGGCATACCCTTGATATAGATGCCGAAACTACTTCACTCGGGACTCAAAGGCTCCTGCCGAACACAAGTGACTCCGATCACATAGTTGTACCAGCTGAACTAACGCGACTCAGGGACGCTAGACCGTCGCTACAAAATCATAAGCCTTTAATTACTTCGAATGTACTTCGAAAAGTACCTGTTAAACAGGAAACCCTCGATACTGGCAGAAGAGCTTCGACCACGTCAGCTCCCAAACATCGGCTTCGAGATACTCAACCTCCGAGCCAAACCTTCCAAGGTGCTCAATCATTTCCATATAACGACTCACAATCGAGGCTTTTTATTAAGCCATCGAAGAGTCAGGTAAACACTATTTCAAAAAATCCTTATCGAGGGAAAAATAAAGCCTACATAAAAGGTCACTTCGACCCAAAGCGTAAGAGCCATTGTCGCCAGCCTAATGAGCCTTAGGGCTACACACATAAAAGTTGCTTCGACCCAAGGCATAATAGCCATTGGTGCCAGCCCGCATAAATACAAAACTTGAGGGTCGAATGAGCTCGAGTCATAATCCTATTCAGAGACGGAACCCAAAATAGTTAAATAAATATGCCTAAGAGCAAGGCGTAAGAGCCATTATCGCCAGCCTACACTAAAAGGCTACATCGGCCCAAGGCGTAAGAGCCATTGTTGCCAGCCCACATAAAAGGTCACATCGACCAAGCGTGCAAGAGCTTACGGGCCAGCCTAATAAGCCCCAGGGCCATGTTACGACTCTAAGGATTCATACCAACTCAAAGATCAGTTTACCTGGCCAAATTCAAGACAAAAAGGGATACAAAAGAAATAAAGCCGCAAGGTTTTCTTTTATACACATAAGCGAAGAAAACGTAATCTCCATATACAAACATGCTTTGAAAATGCTACATACAAATGGAAAATCTATGCCCCCTGGGGGCTACGGCTTGCCGGCCTCATCTTCGCTTTCTTCGGGGTCGGATAGAAGTAACCGAGCATCACGCTCGTCCGCCCTCTCTTGCACTAACTCTTCCGAGAGAACAAAACCTCTGGCACGGATCTCCTCGAGAGTTTTTCTCCAAGACTTGCAACGAGCATATTCTCCAATCCTCTCTTCGCAGTAGAGAATCCTTCTCAGCTCAGCTTGGGCATCGGCAACATCCTTTGAATCGCCATCTCCTGATCAGCCCTAGTTCGGCGCATTACAGCTTTAGCCTGGGCATCAACGATCTCAGCCCTGACCTTCAAAAGCTCAGACTCGAGCTTCATAATCATTTATGTTTAAACCAAAGCGTTATCACGAGCTAAGCTAAGTTGAGCCTCAAAAGCGGGAACTTTAGCCTAAACATCCTTCCCCTCTAAATCCTGAGCCTCCGCCCGAGCTTTTAGCTCATCATGCTCACGCTTGTCCCGGCCAACTTCATTTCGAAGGTGCTCCAGGGCCTTCGTCTTTTTCTACAACTGAAATAAACAAAGAGTTAGCCTCAGAAGCCAGAAGGCAAAATGCACGCTCACCCGGGATAGAAAATTACCTGCTCCTTCAAGTGGTTCTCGTAATTCGAGCTCGAACCCACCTCATACCGCAAGTGTACCAACTCGACTTCCTTTTCAGCACAAAGGAGCCTATGGGACCTCTCCTCATCCAGAGCTTTCCGCAGCATGGCTTCCCAATGAAGCAACCCGGACTTGAGCTTGTTGAATGCCTGCAAAAGAAAACCCAATTAGGAAGGGAAGGCATGAAGCTTGAAAGGCCTGTGTTGAAACTCACCACGAAGTGAAGCCGATGGGTTTCCTCGAAGAACGAGCGCACATCTGCCAACATAGTTCCCCCGACTCTAAAAGGATCGACTCCGGTGGAGGCACAGTCTCTCGGTGTATACGACTTTGGATTCCTAGTATCCCTCGAAGTACTATCGACGGAAAAAATGTGACAGCGCGCAGGAAAACCATCTTTCCAGAATCCGAAACCATGGACACGGCAGGCTCGGACGATGCTTCCGCTCCGGAGGCCGACAACCCTTCCCCCTCTTCAGAGGAGCGCGACCTGGCCTCGGAAGGCTCTCTGATGCCTACAACAGCAAGATTAATATGCATAGAGGGAAAATGCTTCTCCGAATGAAGAAAGGGAACGGAAAAAATAGCACAACACGCACCACGATAGTTTGCTTCGCATATGCCCTGGGAAAAAACTTGCCACTTGTGCTCATTACAGGTCGAGTGGGCCGCCAACTTCCGAACACAATCCGGCAAATCAGAAACATCACCCATGAAACCGCTGCAGAAAAGGAAAAGGAGGCATGGTTACGAAACCAGCTTTCGCCATAGACAAAACCAAGAAGGCACGGAATGAACCACTTACGTGTATAGTTCCATTCCTCAGGGAATGGCATAAGCTCCACGGGGATAATATCAGCGGTCCGCACTCGGACGAATCGACTCATCCATTCCCAGTCTCCATCTTCCTTATCATCAACAATGAAGGGCGTGGTCGATCGACATCGCAAGGTTAGCAGGCCTCGATGGTGATAGGGACTGTACAACCTAACGAGATGACTAAGCATAAGTTCAAGCCCCGCCTTCTCCGCAAAGAATCTCATCATCAACATTGTTCGCCAAAACGACGGGTGGATCTGCACCAAAGTAACCCGATGCTTTAAACAAAAATCAAGTACAACCCTATCAAGAGGGCCCAGTGTGAAAGGATACGTGTACACATTCAAAAATCCATCGGCACGATCTGTGATGCCTTCATCCGGGGAAAATATCTATAACACTACTTTCTCCCCCATCCGCAGTCTTTTCTCACTAACTCAAGGTGCTCTTCTCCTATCAAAGAAGTGATCTGCAAGTTATGCTCTCATTGGTCCTGAATGCTGGAGGCGGAACTCTCCCCTCTCTGCCGAACAGACCCTGATGTAGCAGTCATAACTATGGCAAAATTAGAGAACTAAAGCAGGAATCTGTGCAAGTACATTGGTACTGAAATAATGAAAGGTTTGACGCGGAAAGAGAAAGGCAGCTGCTTAAAATGGTGGGATCTCCATAACAGTAAAAACATCCTTGTATATATGAGGAAAAAACGACGACGATCCGCCTGCCTCGAAGCCGATTAAAAGTACGATCGCCAGTCCTGAGGTGGTACCCAACCTCGAGGACCTTTGTCAGAAAAGTTAGGCTCTAAGGAGCCAACGACATCATCGCCAGTCCCAAGGTGGTACCCGACCTCGAGGGCCTCCCTCAGAAAGGAGTTAGGCTTTAAAAGGCCAACAACATAAAAAAAGGTTAGGCTCTAGGAAGCCAATAACACCTTCGCCAGTCCCGAGGTGGTACCCGACCTCGAGGACCTCCATCAAAGAAAAGTTAAGCTCCAAGGAGCCAACGACATCCTCGTCAACCTCGAGGTGGTACCCGACCTCGAGGACATCTATCAAAAAGGAGTTAGGCTCCAGGAAGCCAATAATATCATCGCCAGTCCCGAGGTGGTACCCGACCTCGAGGACCTCCATCGCAAAAAAGTTAGGCTCCAGCAAGCCAATAACATCATCGCCAGTCCCGAGGTGGTACCCGACCTCGAGGACCTCTATCAGAAAGAAGTTAGGCTCCAGCAGGCCAATGACATCTACAAGGCTCGAGGCGGTACTCGACCTCGGGGACTTTCGCCAAAAGGGAGTTAGGCTCCAAGGGAATAAACACTTAAACTCCACCCGTATGGGCTTGTCCCTAGGGTACCGACTGAGTTTGGACAAAACCTCTTTCGGGATCTATCTACAGCGCCTCAAGGTTATCTACACCAAGTTCAAAGCAAGTTTCCAGGAGGTTCGGATGTGAACGAACCTCCACCTGGGGACTGCCCTCGAAACTTCAAAGGCAGTCCCTATCCATAGGCCTCCGAGCAAATTTCCTCTCAAAGGTTACCACAGAGCCTAAGTGATAAATCACGGTTCCAAGGCTCGAAGCGCTATTTCCATTCAACTCGAAATAAGGGTCCCGATGACCCGAGTTTATCGATCCAATCCAAGCTCAATCCGAGGAACGACAAAGGGCTCCACGGGAAGCCGTTTTAATCAATCAGAAATCAGGAAAAAACACCCACACCTGGGCCCGATATTGCCACCGACCGTTAGGGTCATACATTCAGAAACTCCATAAATGTGAATAAAGGGAAATATAGCAAGCATCAAAGACAAATTTGAAGAAACTTCTTTGTATTCCTTACATATGATTTCAAAATCCCACGAAGGGTCCTTACACAGAAACAAAAAAGAGAAAAAGTACACATATAGTAAAAGCCTAAGAGTAACCTACTCTCAAAGGTGCATCCTCGACAGCAACATCTTCGGGCATCATCTCCTCGGGCATACGTCCTCAAAGACAATATATTCCAAGCACCATCCCCTCAGGAGTCTTATCTCGATCCCATAGAATGGCATCTTCAAAAGGGGAGACGACGAAGAGGAAAGCGATGGAGAAGAGCAAAGTGACGCGGGAGAGGCAGAAAGGAACGAAGACGTGGCTGGGTGAAAAATCTGGCTGGTATGGATTTCGCCACGCTACTATTGTAAAGCCACTTCTTGGGACGTTACCTCGGTGCATGATGCAACAGTTATTAAATAGTACCACTTTACTCCACGTAAAGCAAAGGGAGTGAGGCGTCGCACCGGGTAATCAGGGGAGGTGAGCAGCGGTGTATAGTCCAAGCTCCCTCTTGAGCAGTAGTGTAGAGTCCAAATAATTCCATGGGTTAGGGAAGTCAGCCCCCTGCTTCGTCGTCCCGAGCCAATGATGACAGCAGCAACAACAACAACAATGGCGTAATCTTGTTCGACTAGAGAAAGTCCAGGAGATAGGCTGTGGTGTGGCTGATAGAAATGCCTCCATACAATCTTGAGGCCTTGGGCCTCAAACATGGTGAATGACAATGGATAAGGACAGTAAGAAGAGAAGAATAGATAGATACGGGAAGAAATTTGGATAAAATGATGATCCCAGGAGGCCCTCATTTATAGAAAGGGAGGCAGCTTAACCGATGGCGCCATTATCGCCCTCAAAAGACATAACGGCAGGCACATTTAATGTGTCCTTAAGAGCTGAACTGGCGGCGATGTTATGAATTTGAAAAATGAGAAAAAGTAACGCTTTGGATGATCCTGGAGAAGTGAAACGACGGGATGTTCGGCAATCACGGAGGCTTGCATCACCGGTATGATGTCATTGCAGGAAGTCCAAAGGATCGGATGTCAATATCGTTTCTTGTCACTCCTCTCTAAGAAACGCGGGGTCTATCTGTATACGGTAAAATCGGAGGATCCAATTTCTCATCATCGGGGCACCTCAGAAGACCATCTCGAAGTCTCGAGGCTATAAGGTTATGGTCGAGTCTCCTCCCTCGAGGTTCATCGATGGTCGATCTTGGGACAGCGTTGACCGCGGCCACGGAAGAAATGGGGAGTTTCCAAAGCACATGGCTAGGACTGATAGAGCCTAGTGGACTACCCTGACCCTTAATCAGAGTGTCATCTAGCTGTCCTATCTCAGCTTCTTTGTCATTTATGTATTTTGTACTATGTTGGGACTCCCCTCCTATATAAAGGGGATCCTTGTCATTTTATAAGGCTATCTGTTGCTTCAGCTTCTCTACACGAAATATAAAAGAAATATTCTCTTTGTTCTCTAACACATTCTCTTGATATTACTGCTTTTATTTATTATCCTCATATTGTTCTTCATTTATTGCTTATCATTGGCTGTAAAGATCCTCCGTTAATTTTACTCCAACTGTTAGCCACACTTCGATTGCCTTCAATAGCTCATAGTCGAGCTCTGGAATCGACCTCAAGGCCTCGAATCGACAAGCTCGAGGCCCCAATAATTGGGCTATCGATTTGGTTATCACTTCTCTCCTTGCTCTTATCTCGTTTCTAATCTTCACACATAGCATCAACTGCTTAACAAACTAGCATAAAAATAGATCACATATTTTTAGAGTCCCATAAATAAATTTAATTGTTATTAATTTTCATGGTAAACAACTAAGTTAACTAAAATATATGATATCTAACTTCTTTTAAGGTTGATCAATTACGTAGGTTATTCAACAATTCAATCCAAATTCCTTGTAGATCAAAAGATATAAGCTTCCGAAGTCGGATTAGCGAACCTGCGGTACCACCAGAAGTGCGGCCGCAGACAAAATTGTACAGTCCACACTTTTCCTCTGCGGTCCGCACTTTTTCCTCTGCTACAACACTTTTTCATCTGCTACAACACTCAAAAATATGCCTCAGCACATGGAATTGTGCGGTCCGCACTTCCAACATTCCAGAACAACATTAGAGTGCCAAAATACCCAGACACGCTCAAAACTCACCCCGAAAGACATCCGAGGCCCCCTGGACCTAAACCAAACATACCATCAAGTCATAAAACACCATAAAAACTTAGTTGAGCCTTCAAATCACATCAAACAATGCTAAAAATACGAATCACCCTCCAATCCAAACTTAATGAACTTAAAATTTCAAATTTCTACAACCAATACCGAAACCTATCAAACCACGTCCGATTGACCCCAAATTTTGCACACAAGTCATATACAACATCATGGACCTACTCCAACTTCAGAAATCAGAATCCGACCCCGATATCACCAAAGTCAACTCTTGGTCAAACCTCTCAACCTTCCAAAACTTCAATTTTTTCAACTTCCGCTGAAATGCTTCAAATTACTTTACGGACCTCCAAATCTAAATCCGGACGCATGCCTAAGTCCCAAATCACCATACAAAGTTGTTTAATTCATCCCAACCCTACTTCGGAGCCATTCACATAAAGTCAAAATCCCGGTCAACTCTCACCGCTTAAGTTTCGAAAACTAGAATCCTTCTTCCAATTTGACTCCGAATCATCTGGTAACTGAACTCGACCACACACGCAAGTAATAACACATAATACGAAGCTGCTCGAGACCTTATGCCGCTGAACGGAGCTTAAATTCTCAAAATAACCGGCCGGGTCATTACAATATTATGGGATGCAACTCACCTTAAAGTCCCCTCAATAGTTTCACCCTTGTGCGCAAATGAATCAGAGATATACCTGCACAATAAGTGTAGAAGTGTAGCATGAGCACGTAAAATTAACACGTACCCAGTAAATATCTAGCGTAAACCCGAAGTATAAGTAACGAGGGGTCGACATTGACACTTACTAGCGGTCCAATAAATTAAATATAAAAGTAGACAAGTATGAAACATGGTAAGTAAATAGTGAGAATAGATATTGGAAAATAATACGGTCTACGACTAAATAGTGAACACAAAGTCCTTAAATACCAAATACTTCCTCAAATAGAATATGTAATGGTCATCACCAAATCAACGATCACGTTTCAAGTCATGAAAATTCATGAGTACGCGGACTCCTTATCAAGTATTTCGCACGATTTTGCCGAGGTGCGGCCCGATCTCATAAGAGTAAAGGCACAAATTCCTGCCATGGAGTACGGCCCAATCCCATAATAGTATCGCTGAGGCGTTCAGCCCGATCCCATAATCATGTATACTGTTGAGGGTCGACCCACATGAACCATAGATGCATCACATAATACTGCCGAGGCGAACAACCTGATCCCATAATGATACTGCTGAGGCAATCAACCCGATCCCATAGGAATAGTGAAGACTTGACAGGTCACTAACCCCACTCACAAATATATGTGTGAGTTGTGAAATTCAAGAAAACATCCGGACAAATACATACAACACGGGAGAAATCTGTAATAGGAAGTGAAATCTCTACTATTGATCAATTAGCTCTCCATACATCACGAATCATAAGTCCGATACTTTACGCAAGTCTAGTCTCAAGTGTGAGCACGTGATTTTTGCCTCGCATGAATTACTCCTACAGAACTCCAAAAATTAGATTTTTCTTTTAATTATTTGTTATTTTAGGAACTATTGTAGAATTTCTCGGATTGTTTGCATTTTTATGTGCATGTTTAATTTTATTTAATTCATGAAAAATATAAAAATATATTGCATTTGCATTTAGGTTTTAATTTTACATTTTTTTAGATTAATTAGTAATTTAGTTGTTTTATAAAATATGAAAAATCATTTGCATGTTTAATTTAGTTGTTTTAAATTTTGAATTTTGTAGCTTTTCTTTTAATTTAGATGTTATTTAATATTTTGAATATTATGTTGTGTTTTTAATATAATTTGGTAGGTTAATTTAATTTTTAAGAGTTAATTTAGATTTATCTTAATTTGAAAAAGAAAGAAAAATAAAAAAATAAAAAGAATTGAAAGAGAAGTCTTGTTGGGCTGTTTTGATTAATTTCCCATATACCCAAATAATTGGTTCCTATATCCCGTCCAAACCAGTCCCAAATAGCCCCAAACCCTCATTTTTTACCCGGTCTGCCCCACTCAATGACCAAACGACCCCGTTTTCAGTTCCCCCAACATGAGCCGTTGATCTCACTCGATCCAACGGTTGGGAACTGAATTGCTTGACAGTATATAACTGTCCGAAGGTCTGACCCCCCTGGTTCCATATCTCACTCCCTACCGTCTTCTCCAAAGAACAAAGAACCCTAGCGCCGCCCCAAATTAACACCATAAAATCCTCACAGCCCCCCCTTCCCCAATCTCAAAACCATTTTCCTCGAATCTTTCTACATCTGCTCGAATTTCAAATCTAAGTTCGAAACCCTAAAAGCCCAAAATCAACTACCGTTGAATCTGTTGGCATGCATGACCATAGATTTCTGATTTTTTCAAGTTTAAAGTTTAATTTGACATAAAGCAGTGTTGGTCGTTTGTCTGATTAAACCTTTCTTTAGTTTAATTTCTTCTAATGAATTTGGTGAAATTTAAACTTCTGAATCTAGGTTTTCTTTCTTTCTTTGGTGTTCGTATTTATTTCGTGTGTTTTTCAGTTTTCTTTTAAAATTTTTGTTAATTTTGTTTTGGTTTGTACATTCTGCTCGTTTAGCTTCTGATTTTGTTTTAGTCTAATATCCAGTTTAATTATATTTTGTGTTAATTTGGTCACTTAGTTAATTCTAGCTCATTATTTAGTTTAAAAGGAAATCAATCACTCAGTTTATATTTTAGTTTTGAAACCATTCAAAGTGATTATGTCCTCTGTTTCTCATTGAGATAGCTAGAATGGGTTTTTGATTTTTGTTTGGGCCCTGGGGTCAATTCTGACCCCTTTTTCAAGAATAGCCCATTCGTTTGGGTTTATGTCTTGGGTCAATTTGACCCGTTTGGTTTCAGGGGTAAAAACAGAAGGTTTAAGTGGTAGTCTAGGGATTTTAAGTAGGAGAATCATTTGTAATTGATTTGGGAAACTTCCTGGAAGGTGGGTTTGGAGTTGTTTTGAAAAACTGACTTTAAATTATGGACATAGGAGCAAAAACGAAAATTCCAAAAGGAGTAAAGGGCAAAAGTCTGAACTCATTCTGCTGCCCTAAAACTTCGCTATAAAAGGGAACTTACTTCTGAACCAAGTTAGATTTTTTAGGGAGAATTTTTCAGAGATTAAAATACTGAAATTTAGAAAAACAGCTAAGTCTTCAAAATACTGAAATCCATTATAATTTCTGGTGGGAATTGGTTGAGCTTCCTATTGGTTCTAGTATCTGAAAGTTACAAGGAATTTCTGGGGTTATTTTCGAGTCTAAATTGGGTTTCAAGGCTGGTTGATTTGCTAAACTGAACTTGCTCCTGCTGCTTCTATTTGAACTCCCAGCTCATTTTTTCTTGTTGTTTTGCTGTTGTAGCCAGGTATTCATCACTTCCTTGACATGTGAAATGGAAGAACACGAAGTTATTTGATTGAGCTGAAAATCTATGGCATACCAGTCTGTTAAATGTTATTTTCTACATTCCTGAAATCATTAGATTCTATAATTAACTTAATTTTCTTCGTTATGTTTGCTCTTTTTTTCTATTTTAGTTTTAAGTTCTATTTGTAATGTTGGACAAATCATTAGCTCTAGCCACTTAATTTAAATGAGTTGAACTTGTGTTTATATGAATGGACTGTTAAGGTTACTACAGTAGAATGTTCAGTCAATTTACATGTGTTTTAGACCTGTTTTAGTTTTGCTGAAACCAGTGTTTGTTTTGGTGTTGATTTCTGCTTGAACTTGCAAAAAATGACAAGTATAAGCTGGAGACTAAAAACTTTCAATTGGAATACATACCAATAAGAGTAGTGTGCTATTTGAAGTCATGTAGTACTTTTATTTCATGAAATGGTCAGTTGATTTGTTTCCAAGCCAATAGTCAGTATGCATTCATTTTAGACAAAGGAATTTCTCTGGGTTATTACCTTAAGGGTCGAGCCCTACACTGAATTACCCCCGGATTTTTGTGTAAGCATGTTCAATTTGAGATTGTTGTTTAAATTCAGACTTGTTTACTTGACAGTCTTATGAGATTTGATTTGCTATTGTATGTGTTGAAAAGGGGCTCAATTAAAGTTGAAACCTCACACAAATTGTCTATTGAGTTAATTGGAGACTGAGTTGAATTTGATTGTCGTGCAGTTTGTGTATTATTGTAAGCCAGCTGGGCTCGTGTCAATGCCTCTGAGTTTTGGATATTTTTACATGCCATGGAGACTCGATCTCGAATCTAGCATTCTCTGACCCCCCTAGCCTTGAAAGATTTAGGTCATTTTTTGGGCCTAAACCCTGAGGCTACGGGGAATGGGAATTATAGGCCACATCATGCTTGGGCTTGCCTTTTTAATTTCCCATTTAAATGTTGTTGATGGCCCAAGCCATTTTCAAATAATCAGTCTTGTTTTCTCTTTAAAGCAATTTTCTTCTAGTTAGTTTGAACATTAGTTTAAAAATGAAATTCCAATTCTCTTAGTGTTTAATTAGTTAGATTTCGTTAATAGTTGAGGTGAGCTATATTAGACACATTATAATTTATGGCCCTCACATATATTAATTAGGCTTCAATGTTGATTGTTCGTAGAAAAGCCTTTAGAACCGTCTAAAATACAATCGTGATGGCGTACACGTTCGCGTGACGTAATTACGATTCTAAAAACCAATTCGGAGTATGCGTTCGCGCAACTTCGATTAAATTCGTCTTGATAATAAGAAAAGGTTTTTTTCATAGGCTATTAATTAATTTAGTTCGAGGCGTGCCATCCACCCTTTCATACATGGCCCTCGTATTAATTTCACGATTTAGATTTTAATAAATAACCAAATGATCGTAGTTTGCTTTAGGCCCGATTTAGTTTAGTATTGCGATTATATATATGTTAGCGTAATATCATTGCAAATTAAATTCGTAAAAGACTCGAGGTAAGCGTTCGCGCAACTTCAACCAAACTCTTCTTAAATAAATAAACAAAGCGTTATTAATTGTGGACACGTTCGCGTGACATGATTTTTGACGCGCCAAGAGAAAAGAGTATATGTACGCGTAACTCAATTCTTTAATTACGAATAAATCAAGTGATTTAAAAGCGGTAAAAAGATAAATGCACATAGGTCCTAAAAATGAGTAGTTAAACAATTTAAGCCAAGTAATAATCACTAAGCGACCGTGCTAGAACCACGGAACTCGGGAATGCCTAACACCTTCTCCCGGGTTAACAGAATTCCTTGCTTAGAATTTCTGGTTCGCAGACTTTTAAATAAAGTCAAAAATTTCCTCGATTTGAGATTTTAAAATAAACCAGTGACTTCGGACACCAAATAAACTATTCCAAGTGGCGACTCTGAAAAATTAAAATAAAATAATCACATTTCGCACTTTAATTGGAAAAACTCCCTTATATACCCTCGGGGTGTAAAAAGGAGGTGTGACATCAAGCAAAATGGATATTAAAGCAATTAAACATGTAATAATAACTCAAATATTATAACTAAAGCATGGCATGAGTCTAAGTCTACCCGAACCTAATCATGAATTCTAGCATACACACAGACACTCGTCACCTCATACGTGCGTATCCCCCACAACATGTATCACATAGCAAATATAACACCTACGAGGTAAATTCCCTCTCAGAAGGTTAGACATGAGACTTACTTCGCTCTGAAGTCCCATAATCGGCTACAACGCCTCTCTAACACCTCAAGTCGATTCCAATCAATCTGAAACTAGCCAAACAATGTGCAAACCAATAAAAATATACTCCAATACGCATAGTTAATCAATTTACAATAATTTACAACTCCGCTCGAAAAGTCAACAAAGTCAACTCCAAACCCGCGTGCCCGGATTCCAAATTTTTTGAAGATAAACATTACCCATAGCACCACGAATTTAAATATATAATTTATTCTTAATTCCATATTCAATTTCGTGGTCAAAATCTAAAAATACCATTTTTAAATTTTCTTCCAAGATTCAACAATTTCTATCAAATTCCATGTTAAAATCTATATATAATCTATGTGTTTAACTCAAAACAAGTAGGAATAACTTACCTTATGATATATGGCAAAAATGATCTTCAAGAATCACCCCAAATCGCCCCACATGTGCTCTAAGAACTTAAAAAAGAAGAAATGAGCTCAAAATCCCGAAATTAGATGTTAATTACACCTGTCAAGCCTCCTTCTTCACAATCGCAGTCATTAGTCATGCGATCGTGGTCAACAAATGTTCCAGCATCATTTTCTTCATCGCGATCGCGGCCAAAATCCCGCGATCGCGATGTACAATTTGTGTTTTCTTCTTCAGAAACACCCTTTGATATAATGGTCATAACTTTAGTTACAAAATTCCAAATGATAAATGATTTAATTTTCTAAAAACTAGATTCAAAGAGTTACAACTTTTATTTTTGGATTATCTCCAAATTCCTTATAGATTGCAAGATATAAGCTCCCAAAATCAGACCACTGACAGTAGAAATTCCTTCTACGCGATCTCGACCTTCCTTCCGCGCTTGCAATTCACAAGGCCTGGAATGCAATTTGCTCTTCACGATTGCGATTCACACCCCTGGTATCATATATCAGCAGTTCAAAAGGGCCTAAAAGTGGTCTGAAACCACCCCAATACTCACCCGAGGTCTGAGGAACCCCGTTCAATCATTCTAACAAGTTTATATATCCTATGTAAACTTGTTCAAAGGCTTGGAACACGAATTACAACATCAAAATCAAGAATTAAAAATCAAACTCAATTTCCTGAACTCTTTTAACTTTCAAGCGTTCATGCTTCGCCAAACACATCCGAATCCCACTTAGACATTCCGGAATGACGCCAAATTTTCGTACAAGTCACAAATCACAATACAAACCTATTTCAAGGCTCGGAATCTCAAACGGACATCGATAACACCAAAGTCCACCTCACATTAAACTTAGGAAATTCTAAAACCTTCAATATACCAACTTTCCATATTAGGCGCCGAGACGCTCCCGGACCATCCGATACTCAATCCAACCATACGCCCAAGTCCAGAACATCATACGAATCTATTGGAACCTTCGAATCCCGATTCCGAGGTTGTTTACTCAAAAGTCAAACCTTGGTCAACTCTTCCAACTTAAATCTTCCGAATTGAGAATTATCCTTCAAATTTAACTTCGAACTTCCCGAAAATCAAAAACCGACCACACGCACAAATTATAAAACATAAAGTGAAGCTACTCAAGGCCTCAAAATATCGAACGACGCGCTAGAGCTTAAAACTACTGGTGGGATTGTTACAAAAAATAAACAAAGATGGCTTGAAATTGAACTACTTGACGTTGGAATAAACAACTGGAGTAAATTGTTACTTAAGATAAAATTATAAATACACGTTGTCACGTTATCGACACATCAAATGCATACTCCTATGGTAGAATACATGTCATCATTTTTCTCTTTGGGAAATTTACCTAGCTATACTATAATAAAAACTTATTTACTTAATTTTTTTTTATGTTTTATAGTTTTTAATCAGGGTGGGTGTCATGTAACTGATAGGTTAAATATAAGGGATCTTGAATTGTCTTATTTTTATAATTTTGTGTATAACTTGTAAATATAAATATATAAAGTAATTAATAAAGAACCTAAATAAAGATGGTAAATATGTTTCTATTATAGTATAACTATGTAAATTTCCCTTTTCGTTTCTCCTATTTTTCTCTCCCATTTAGCCCATAATTTTCCCTATTTCTTACCCCTATTTAGACTGAAAGTTGTCAGCACATGTATGAGATATAGAAATTGGATTGGAACATTGTAACTTTTGAGGCCGATTTGTTAAAATTATGGTGATTTTTTTTTTATGCCAAATAGAAAAATGTAGTTATATGACTTTTTTGCACTAGACTTTTAGTTTGATCACAATCCATAAGACTACTTTCTATTTTTGCCTTTAACAGTAATATTATACATAATTAACATCGTTTTATAAAAGTTTTTCAGAAAAAAAATTGACCAAACTTGAATAAGTAAGAAGGGTTACTAGATTGCCGGTTATCATAGAAATAGTGTAATTATGATTAATATTTTGAACATCAAAGAACCTGAATGTTATGAACGAATACAGAGAACTTATACAACCAACTTTAACTAATTTGAAATTGAGCCGCATTTTGCTTAGATTAAATTATAAATATTAAAAGTGAACCGAATAACACGAAACACTTTTTTATTTTTATTTTTTTATTTTTTTTATTTTTATAAATGAGACACATTTGATACTTTCTAGTAATAAAATAGCCCATAAATATAAACAAGAACACCTCACTATATCTTTAATCTTGTTTTCTACCAGTTTTCATTATGAAAATGAAATGCAATGAATCAGCACATAACTTTTCCAATCATCAACAACATATTCAGCCTTTTCCTTCTTTTGGTAAAATTCACATAATATTTCTGACTATCTCTAAGAAAACACAGAAATTAATTATCCGTTTTTTTATTAGATCTTCTATCGTGGGTGAAGAAGCCAATTCAACGAATCTTATCAAAATGGAATATTTTGTCATGAAGGAATAATCCATCTTCTTTTTGAACGAAAATTCTCGACTCTTGTCTCCTTGCTACTTAGAGCTATAGAAAAATTAGAAAAAGAAAGCCAAAGGAATTATAAGAATAAGAAATTACAAAAACAATAAGAAATTATACGAAAAAAGTTATAAACAAAAGAAATTTAAAAATTTAAAGAGGGTGAAAAATCGTGGCGAAGCTCATTGGTGAATTCCCCAACATTGCACCACTTTTTTTTTTTTTTTTTTTTTTTTTAATTAATCCGCTTTGTTGTTGTAGGCGTACCTCCACCTTGTATATTAATCAACCAAAAAGAACAGATATAAACTAGGGAACATAATACCTTATCTCCTCAAATCCTGCACCACTAATGATGTGCAGGATTTGAACTTGTTTGCGATTTTATTTACCTCCTTTCTCGTGTTTCTGGGCAATACAGATTCAGAATTTAAATATTATGAATCAAATTGAAAATTCTATTGCACCGTGTATAATATACTAGGTCTGAGATCTATCATTTATATTAATTTTAATAAATTTATTATTATATATATATAGAGCCTAAGCAAAAAAAAAAAAAAAAAAAGGAGGAAAGTTTTTGAAAAGTAATGTATATGCCTAGCTCTATTTGGTTAGCTTTTCCCTTGCAAAAATAGTCTCTACCTGTCTTTGGAAAGAATCACAACTTCCCTTTGTTGCTTCTTTTTCACCCTTTTGCAATACCAAACAAAGTAAGAAAATGCAACTAGTAGTACTCATTCAGTTTCGTTACTATTTTTTCTTTCCCTTCTCTCCTTTCCAAATAGATTTCTTTCCTAAAAGGAGAAATCCGATTCTCATGAATAAAGTTGGAAATCACCAAAAGTTCATAAAATTGAAAAGTGTTTATAACTGAGTATTTTTTTTTAACGAGGGAGAAATATTAAGGAGCAAATTTTGGTCAAGTGGATGGAATACGCAATTGCAGAAGAAAAGAATCTATCTATATATATAAAAGAGGGGAATTGAAAAGTGAGGTGGCATGTGTCTTCGGCCAAGAATACCATTTATCTTTTTTTTTTTCAAATTTTTGGGTTTTTTCCTATTTTTCTCTATTTTGTGCTACACTAAAATATTCAAAAGTCACTTCTTAATTGTATTCTGTTAATTACACCTCCGTTACTCATCTTCTACCCAATTCTTTTTCAGTTTAGAAAGTCCAAAAGTCTCTATTACTAATTATCTAAATAATTTCACCTTCAATGACGACTACTATTATATATTTAACATGCCATCAACTCATGGGAGGAATATACAGATAGATCATAATCTTTTATCCCCAATCTTCATTCGTGCGTGGTGAGAATTCTCTTTATCATTCTCTACCAAATCTTTTTGTCAGTTTATCCCTATAGAATTGAGTTGATTTTTCTTATTTCAATTTACATAACTCGGTTACGATTTCCAGAAATGCTAATCTGTTTGCATACTGAATTGCTAAAACTTTTGCCCTTTTTTGTGCCCCTTCTGTAATGGAAGGTGTTTTGTTATACAAACTTTTAATTTAGTTAGGATCATTATTTTGTCTTTCCTTTTTTTTTTTTTTTTTTGAATTTTCCCTGAAGGAAATATAGTAAATTGGAGCTTTTTGCTCAAAGCATGCACTCTTTTACCTTTTAGTGGCGTTACAAATTAGAGAACAAATTTGTCATTATTCATGCCATATTACTTAAAGAAGAATGAGATCATGCAGTCTTCCTTTATTAAGGTTTGGAGCGTTACCTTACAAACTTAAGGATTGCATTGCAAGTAAATTTGGTGGTGTACGGTTCTAATATAAGTGATCCAAGATGTGATTAATTGTTTTTTTTTGTGATATTCTTTAAGCAATTTATTGACGGTAATGTTAATGTGTCTTTTTTATAATATATTTGAATGTTAAATTTAAATTTAGTACGTCTCTTCTGGAAATTGAAAGAGTATTAAATTTAACCCTTTATGACATGTTCTTTGTATCAGTGTTTGTACGTACAAGCTCACCATACTTTACTTAGAGAATTGCAGGTCCTTTTAAATTCCCTCTTTTTGTTTTTCTTTACTTTACTTCTTTAGTACTGCATGTATAAGGTCTTTTTCTTTCTTTTATCTTGCTATGAAACTTGAAAATCATGACGACTGAATGTTTTGTCCCTGAGATATTTATTTAAAGTTGTTGATTTTATTTCTTCGTTTTCCTTGCTTATTTTTTTCTTTGTGGGAAAAAATGTGGGCCTTTTACGTGATTTTGCGGTAGAACTTTTCTCAGTATGAAAAATAATGCTTCGGTACTTGGCAGAAGAGCTGGAGTATAAATCTATTTAGGTAGGCTATATTTTAAGAAAATTAATACCGACTCATTCATTTGGTGGGCTGGTGCTAATTATCGTGGCTGCTAAAATACATAGTACTAGAAGTTGTTGATTCTGGTTGGTAATATGGTGGTTTATGGATTATGCCCAGTGAAAGATAAACTCCAATCATTCTGATGATTAAGGTGGAGACGGTTATGATTTTTATTGTTAACATTTTGAATTTTTAGTTATCTTCTTCTGTTGTGAAATGGAAATGAGAATGACGACGACCGCAATAATGTGCTATGATTCTAACAGAATTATGCAGAGTGAATGTCAAGTTTGCGATAACCGTCTTCTTTGTTCTTCCTAATTAATTACGTAATTCTTTTCATTTTCATTTGAATTACTGAATTACATATTCATGGAGATAGAGTGATGAATATGAACTATGAAGCACCAGACAATACCCATGGACAAGGATCTCCCCTGTTTAAGCCTATAGAAACTCCAATATAATATCAGTATCTTATCTGGAATTTGTTAAATTCATTAGAGTTTTTGCATAAGCTGCCTTCGCATGCAGTGGCAAAGCCAGGAAATTCAATAAGAGTGTTTAATTATGCAAGGGTGTTCGAAGTCTATTTTTTAATCAATAATAAGTAATATAATTTTTCGGCGAAGGATGTTCAGTTGATCACCCTTGGGCCAACATAGCTTCCCCTGTTCCCATGGAGACTGAAACTTAAGATTTGAGTCCAAGTTCATGTGAATACTCTTAGGTTGAATTTATAAGAGGAACTTTTAAATAAAATGAGCAGATAATTTTTGAGAATCATGTAATTTTACTTATATAATTTAACGATTTTGAGGTATTATTTTTAGAGTTAAATATTTAGATTAGTTAGGGAAGGTGACCAGAAAGTTAGAGCAGAAGAAACGGAAGTGCGGAAAGAAGAAAAAAAAACAAAAAAAGGTAAAATAAAGGGAAAAGGAAAGAAAAAATAAAGATAAAAAATTCCAAAAGATGTAGTTTAAAGCTAACATTTTCTTCAAATTACGTTCTTACTTTACCTTATTTTAAGAAAAAATAAAAAATATTAGTGTACCTATATATATATTGATTATACAAAAGTAGAAATTTAGAGTTATATTTACAACTAAAGTTTTAGAATATGGATTAGGAATTTCAATCAAAAAATATATAAACTTTAATTTTACATATTTAATAATTGGGTATTATGAAAAACTATTTGTAAATTTAATAATATTTTTTTACTATCGCACTAAGCGCGAATAAATTTACTAGTGATAAAATAAAAAAGAACAGGATGTGAATTTGCTGTAGGAATAATGCCATGTGACTATCATGTTTTGCCTTGAACCCCTTGCTAATTTTGCTTTTATTTTACAAAATAACTTCTGTTTATTCGTAAAATTGTACAGTTAAATTTGTTACGCGGTTTATAGACAAGCAAATTGATTTGATCTAAAAATGATAAAAAGATAAGATTATAAATGAGATTTAGCAATTGAAATTCAAAAAGATGATAAGCCTGGCTCCGAGCGCAATGCCTCCGAAGACAAAAGTAAAAGCAATGATAAAGAGCAAGTAAAGTTGTTTAATTGAGAGCAAAAGTAAATACAGAATATGTTTGCAAAGAATTTCCTCCCCTTACAATGGCTGCTGAGCCTGCTATTTATAATTTTACTAGGGAAACAAGATTCTAGGATTAAGCTATTCTTAAATGATAATAAAAGAGTCATTGATGAATATATAACTAGGGGTGTCAATGCTTCGTTTCGATCGATTATTTTATAAAATTTGTACAATACCATTTTTTCGGTTATTATATTTTGTATAACCAAAATTAAACATTTCGAAATCGTGCCAATCATATCGGTTTCTCTTCGGTATCAGTAAGGTTCGGTTAATTTTTGGTATTTTTTTAAATGTCATATAAATATCATTAGTAAAAGTAAAATGCAATAACATACACACTTTTATTGGACTTAGCAAAACTCTCTGGAGAGTTTTAGTGTTTAAGTGGTGATGGATTAAGAAAACATGAAAGATGATCATAGTATAGATTCATCAACTATTCTACAACAGCGTAAAAGAAACTGAGCAAAGACAAACAAAAAAGAAATTACACGAGTAGAAAGGTATTAACCAAGTTGGGACTCAAGAATAAAGTCTATAGAAAATATGAAAGATGATCATAGTATAGATCCATCAACTATTCTACAACATCGTAAAAGAAACTGAGCAAAGACAAACAAAAAAGAAATTACACGAGTAGAAAGATATTAACCACGTTGAGACTCAAGAATAAAGTCTATAGAAGATTGAATATTCAAAAAGATAAATCTAAATCATACGAAAGGAAACATATTCAATACATTGTAGTTTGCTACTCATAATCGCTAGAATACTTTGTGTCTTACTAGTGAATATGCTAAAAATAATTTAATTTCAGTAGTAGTAGCATAATAGGTTGGTAATTAGGATTTTGATTTTATTTACTTGGCTTGTAATCATTTTTATAATTTCAAAGGCCAAGAAAAAATTTAATGCTTTATTATTTTTAAACTTAGTATATAAATATATTTTCACATATAAATTTATTCGGTACGATTCGGTATTTTCTTGATTTATTTTCATAAAATAAAAAATCTACCTTAATTATCGGTGTGGTTGTAGATTTATATAAAAACCTATGGTTTTATTAAAAAAAATCTAAAAATCGGTTCGGTGCGGTACGGTTCGGTCGATTTAGTCAGTTTTTAAATATTCATTAACACCCCTGTATGTAAGCATGCCATGAATGCAAATATTCTCTACAATGGTCGCTCATTTAATGTTAGAGAATATTCCCTCATTGAATGTTATCCGATGGCAAACTCTTGATCTCCTCCCGTTAAATATGCTCCTTCGAAATTTACTCGATGTCGATTACATTCGCTGTGTCTGGTATTGGTTGTTGCCTGACTTGCATTTTTCTTACCTTTGATTCCACGTGCCATGCTACCATTCGACCATCTGTTAAAAATCAATTTTTACAGATAGTACCCCTACTTTTTGGTAACACATCTTAGTGTTACTGGAAAGTTGGTGAAGATTTCTTTCTTGGCGGAAAAGTTCCTGAACAGTCTCTGACGCTTGAAAGGACGCATGTCTTCTCGCATTTAATACCTCGAACAAGTGTTGCCCCACGATTCAACAAATATTTTCGTCGATTTTTTTAGGTAATCATGACTACAATTTTTGCCGTCTATAACTCCCCTTCTACTCATTATTTTTACTTCTTCACATCAAAAATTTTCTTAAGTCTTTTTTCTTCCTTGCATTTGCTTAGAAAATTTTCCATCTCCTTCAACTTTCTTAGCAAAACTTTTACCAACCTTTTGCTACCATGGCCTTTTTCACTACTATCTTTGAAAACACTATTCTTCTCTCCGGTGGAGGCCCAAAGAAAAACAAGGACAAAGAATCCGATGTGATTCTAAACCTCCCACTCTAAGCTCTATCATACCACAACATTTTAACACTGCTAACTACTTTCAAGAGAAGGTCAGTTCTGCATCTTCGCGGACTTGTCCTGTTTGTAGGTATTCCTCCTCCATTCGCCCTTCCAATATCCCAGCTGTGAAAGAGGACTACAATTGCTCCAATCTTGAAATCATTGCCCCGGATTTGATAGAGCGGGCTACCTTCACCAATGAGGGTTTTACGTATGTCTATATGTATCCCTTTACCTTGGGTCCATTCTCCCTGCGGTCGAATGAAGGGCTCGACCCCATAATTTTGGAGCTTTGCCACTGGTACCAGGTCTGCTTAGAACAAAGTAGGCTCATCGAATATGGCAGACGGTGGCTTGCCTTCGCCAACTGTGCACGGAGACCAGGGAAACCCTACCCTTGCATACATGATGAATCTTTACTCTCCCAAAGTTTTTCATGGGGGAGGGGAGAGGGGTGGAAGAGGGGTAATAAACTTCAGCAAATATGACCACCACCCTCTTATCACCTGCGTTGATGATGATAACGATCGTGGGTGGATGGAATGATTTATCCTTATTTCTACCAAGGACCTCATCCCGACCAGAACTTCGCCTTTTCTTGAGTTGTGGAATTGCCTTCGTAAGTTTTCGATTATTCATTTCCTTCCTTCGTAAAAAAAAATTATTTTTCGTTGTTGTTGATCTCCCTGTTTCTTTTGTTCCAGCTACCCGATGAGAACCACCACGAGTTCAAGGCCTAGACCAGTGGGTTCAAACAATTCTAAAAATTACGATACTATAATTCCGCCGGCGGAAGGAAATGACCCCTAAATATGGGTGGAAGGACAAAAGTTATGGTAAACCGAGTCATTCTTCCTTTTATATTTGTAAGAACATATGTAATTTCATGAAAAGGTTGCTAACTCCGTTTTTTTGCTTGATACAAGACTTTCACAGGGCTCTATCGTTTGCCTTGAAATCGACATTTTAGAGGACCCTAAGGAGGCTGGAATAAGGCGCCTTTGCCCAAAGCAGAGCTCACGAATCTGCTTCCAGTGAGGGTGCCTCCTCTCGGAGTCCTCAGCTCGATAACAAGCAACCAAAAAGATGACGCTCTTCCTCGGATGAGACTCAAAATAAGAAGATAAAAAAACAACAACCGAGTTGGCTGCAATGGTCCTTGTTGATGGTGGGGGAAACCAGTGGTGAAGAGGATCCCCATTAAAGGAGGAAAAGATCTTTACAAGCTCAACCAGACTCAACTGGGAGAGCTTCAAAATCCAATGTCGGATGAAGTTGACGCGCTCTGGGGCAAGATGGGCTTGATCGATAACGATGATTCTCATTGATCGGCCCCCTTTGTTGCCTCAAGTATAGGGGGTTCAGACCCTGGGACTCTTCTACCTCCGACCACTGATCCAATAACAATCAACACTTCTTCTGCCACCCCCGCTTCTTTACCTTCTACACCGATGGGTTCAAACAAGCAACCAAAAAGCGACGCTCTTCCTCGGATGAGACTCAAAATAAGAAGATAAAAAAGCAACAACCGAGTTGGCTGCAATGGTCCTTGTTGATGGAGGGGGAAGCCAGTGGTGAAGAGGATCCCCATTAAAGGAGGAAAAGATCTTCACAGGCTCAACAAGATTCTCAACCGGGAGAGCTTCAAAACCCAATGTCGGATGAAGTTGACGCGCTCTGGGGCAAGATGGGCTTGATCGAGAACGATGATTCTCATTGATCGGCCCCCTTTGTTGCCTCCAGTACAGGGGGTTCAGACCCTGGGACTCTTCTACCTCCGACCACTGAGCCAATAATAATCAACACTTCTTCTGCCACCCCCGCTTCTTTACCTTCTACACCGATGGGTTCACGCCCATCGACACCAGCTGCACCTTCACTACCGACAACAACTACCACTCCTCCATTGGTACCGTTTGAGCAAGAAGGGGGTGATTCTCCTCCTTGATCTCCCGACCATGGAAATTTGGGGCACAATTATTCAATCCCTTCCCTAGATCCTCGAGGGAGGAGAAGTGTCACTCTTTCGGTTTTGAAAGGGTGCCATATTTTGTCCAAGATGGTGGAGTTTGTGAATTACCTGAAGCCGTTGGCTTCGGAAAAAGATTAGAAGAAAATTCACTCCCTTTGCGGGGCGTGCCTGATAAATAATGCCATGCACAACACGATGCATGTATCGTACCAGTTTCCTCGTATCTTCTTTTATATTCACCAATTGCAATGGAAATTTTAACTTTGATATTCTTTGTTGCAGGCCAACTTTTTTTCTTCTGAAGGCCTACAAAGGTTAATTCTTGACAAGAAAGGACTCCCTTCCGAGCGGGATAATTTTTTGGCCGAGAGGAACCAACTTGCTGCTTGCCTACCAGTATTAGAGGCAAAAGCTGTTTAGATGGGCGAGCTCGAGGATCAATTGCAACAGAGGGAGCAAGATAAAATGGCCCACAGTCAAGAAGCTGCTCAATTGCATGAAAAGCTTCATGAGTCTAAGGCTAAGTGGGTCGAGCTACATGACGATGTGCTTGCTGTTGCTGAGCGCGTGTTTGCCTTTGAGGATCAAATAAATAATTTGAATGCAGACTTACGCTCCAATATCGAAGAGGCCACTACTGTCGAGGAAAAAAGGGCCAAAATGGAGGAGAGGCTTAAGCGATCTATGGACCAAAACTGGCTCCATTCAACTATGAATGTTGAGCTTGACACCCACCTTCGTGCTATGAAATCGGAAAGAGAAGAGCTCCAAGCCAAAATTGATAAACTTCAGGCCAAACTCCAAGACCAAGAAGATTCCCTCGTATTTGAGAAGACTTATGTTTTATATCATATGAGGAGGAAAATCTTGGAAGATGCCAAAGTTAGCATCGTCGATATTGATGATTGCATCGTCATGTCCCGAGAATTGGAGCTAACTGCTCGTGAAAATCTTCCCGCTCGGCCCACTGCAACTGACTCTTCTAGTACTGGTTCCGAGTACTCGAAAACCAAAGGTGAAATTGAAGAAAATGAAGATGAAGGTCCAGGCCCCGAACCGGTAGTGGATCCGCCTTCCTCCACTGGGGGAAATATAGACCCATCTCTCCCTTCGAGTTCCGGCGGCAATGATGTTTAACTTATTTTTTTTTGTACTTTGTAATTATGCAAAACTTTTTACTGAGTTTGGCACTTAATAAATAAATAAAGTATTTTTGCTTAATTGTTGTGCAAAATATATTCCTTTTATGTTTAACTGATTAAAGCTTCGGGTATATTTTTGTTCGATAGCTTTTGATTTTGGGCATAAATTCTTCTGGAATCAACCATTTAGTATGAGGGTTTCATAAGAGAGAGCCCTCTTATATTTACGGTGCTCTTGAAGAGGACGTCTCCTGTTCATTGATAAGTAGAGATTTTGACCACTTATTTGCCCTCTTTTACTTCGTTTTAGACCAAAATTGCTTAAAGGTACTCTCGAAAACTAATGAAATGTGTTTTCTTGCAGGAATGATAGAACATGAGCTAAAGAGATGAAAATCAACTCAAGAAGGAGTAATTTTGGATAAGGATAGAAACAACGTTAAAAGGGAACTGTGCAGACTGCACAATATTGAGTGCGGTTGTATACCATGAAGAAGACCTCTGACAAGAAATGACATGCAAAGTACGGACCGCACAATTCTAGTGTGGCCGCCGAAGATGAAGATCAGTGAGTTGGGATTTCACGTTCAAGAAGAAATGCGGACCGCACCATTTTTATGCGGCCGCATAATCAAGAGCGTGGCCGCATTCATTTTTATGCGGTCCGCAGAAGTCTCACACAGCCAAAGCCCAAGACCAAAGAGTGCGGACCACACTATAATTGCGCGGCCGCAGAAGCAAGAGTGTGGCCGCACTCATAAATGTGCGGTCCGTAGAATTTGAAGGAGTGTGGCCGCAATTCAGAATTGTGCGGCTGCAGAACTGGAACCTGTCAAGCCAAGTTTCATTGAGCGGACCGCACACATAATTGTGCGGCCACACAATCTCCGCAGGGGCACTATTGTCAGATATTTTTAGCTTAGTATAAATAGAACGTTTTGTCATTTTTAGGTAAAGTTTTGTTTTTGGAGAGCACCTGAGTCGTTTTTCTTTACTGTATTGGGTAACATTGTATTAGTTTAACATTAGATTTTCTTACCTTAATCATCTATTATAGATTCTATCTTAATTTTTTCTCTAATTTCGGCATTTTCCATGAGTAGCTAAATTTCTAGCTAAGATTGTGACCCAACCCTAGTGTGGGTACTTAATGGGTATTTGATTTAGGGCTTGTTTGTGATTGGATTAGTGATACTTAGCCTATTTATTGCTTGAATTCAAGAATTAATGGTTGCAAATATTGATTCATGCCTAGTTGACTTAGTCTCTACTTGATAAAGAGAGAATAAGTCTAGGAAAACTTGGCTAACAAGAAATTAGGGTGAACTCAAGATATTGATAACCCCAATTAATGGGTTGAATCTAGCGATAGTAAGACTCTACTTGAGCATTTATCACTTGTTTTGTGCAATACCCATTTGGACTAGAGAAAGTCAAATTGGGCAAAATCACTCAAACTACCAAGAGGTATAGAGTGAGTAATCGAGTGTGATTGCTATATTACAACCCCGACCAGTCAAACATGACCTATAGTTTACAACCCATTAGGTAACCACCCAGGTAGAAGTCACGACCCTAGACCTTTTATCAACTTGAAAAACAACAAAACCAAAAATATTATCTCTTAGATTTTCATTTTCAAACATTAGCATAATCAATAGAAGTGGAAAGAAGCAACCAAATATGTAGAAGAGCAATCTTGGGCACATCATATATATAGTCTAGACATATACCTAATCCCATATCTAACTCCTTGTGGATTCGACCCCGACTTACATTGGATTTTTATTATTGCTTCGACCGCCTCACAACCTATATTTGTGGTGTGAATTTGGGCGACATTAATTTTTGGTGCCGTTGCCGGGGAGTTAAACAGATTTAGCTACATATCTAGGTTTTTTTGTGATTTATCTTCTTTTCCTTCCGAGTCATTAACTTTGTTTGTGAATTGATTTTACGTACCAAAATGAATCTCAACAACGAGCCTATTGGGAATTTGCCAATGGGGGAGGACGTGGATGATGACCAAGTTGATGAGGTTCCTCTTGAACCTCAGGCAAATAGGCGAGGCCGACCGCCTTACGATAATGTTCCCGTCCCTCCCCCACCTCCACCAAGAGCGGTAGGTCACCGGGTTTTGCCGAATGAGGGTTATGCAAGTGCTATAGTCTCGCTACGCATTAGGGAGGGCAACTTCCAAATCACCTATATGATGCTTACACTACTTGAGAAACAAGGATTCTTCATCGGGGTTCCGAATCAAAATGCTTACAAGCATCTCAAAGGGTTCGTCGATACTTGTTAGGGGAGCAAGCAAACCAATGTCTCCGAGGACGCGCTATAGTTGAGGCTATTTCCTTTCTCTCTTCGAGGAAAGGCATTGGACTAGTTAGAGAGATTGCCTAATCATTCCATCCATATATGGGATGAGTTGGCAGAAAAATTCATTGCCAAATTCTTCTCTCCGGGACATATGGCGACACTTCGGAATGAGATTCTTGCATTCAAGCAAGAACCCAATGAGCCATTGCACGTGATTTGGGAAAGATATTGTACCATTATTAAAGAGTGCCCAAATAATAATATGACCGAGGCCATGATCCAACAAACCTTCTACAGGGGGATCAACACAACAAATCAATGCGTGGTAAATCAACTCACTAGCGGGAACTTCATGAACACACCTTATACCGAAGCTTGTGAAATTCTTGATGAAATGGCAGATACCTCATCGGCATGGCAAAGTAGAGTCAATGTTCCTCAAGGTGACCCAAATGTCATTCACCTGCACAAGGAACTACATGATCATGGGCAAGCTATTGCCGAGTTGACAACCACAATGAACCAATAGGCCAAAACTCAGCTTCAACAAGTTCAAAGGCCGAAACAAGTGAATGCGATGGAAGGTATGAATATGATAATAAACAAGAGACGACAACAAGGTCAAAAAATGCAAAGCCGTCCGGAACAATTCATGCAAGATGATAGTGGTTATGATCAAGGTCATTCATTTAAAGAGAAAGAAGAAGAAGAGCAGTATGTTAATAATTATCAAGGAAAAAGAAACAATGCTCCAGGACAAAATCAACAACAATGGCGGTCACAAGGAAATCAAGGAAATTGGAACAACCAAGGCCACCAAGGCAATTGGAGTGGTGGTAACAATAGTCAAGGCAATTGGAATAATCAAGGTAACCAAGGAAATTAGGGAGGTAATCATCAAGGAAATTGGGGTGGCAACAATCAAATCAATTGGGGAGGCAATAACCAAGGAGGGTGGAACAACAACAACAATCGGGGGTCGGGTTTTCAAAGGCCCCCGATGTTCCAACAACCGAGCAATCAACCTCCCTATCCTTTTCAGGGTCTAAGGTCTTCTAACAATGATATGGGTAGAATTGAGAACATGTTTAAACAAATGATGGAGAAGAATGCTGAATTTGATGCTCAACTAGCCTTTCACAACACTTCAATCCGCAATTTGGAATTTCAATTGGGCCAAATCTCGCAAGCTTTGAACACTCATCCTAAGGAGGCACTACCAAGTGATACGGTGGTGAACCCGAAGGATGGGAATAATACGGGACATGTTATGGCCATGACTACAATAAGTGGAAAATGTAGAGATGCAACCACCTTAAATCAAAAAAGAACTGTGGATGATGATGTTGTGGTTCAAGAAGATGAAATTCCAAGCAATGTGGTTCAAGCTAATGAAGAAGTGAGAATTGATGTTGATGAAAATGTGGAGGAGACGCAAGAAGAAGTGAACCCATCTAGGGAACACGTGATTGACATGCCGAAACCAGTAGTACCAAAGGCTAAGGCACCAATGACAAGGCCTCCTCCTCCATACCCTCAAAGGCTTGCAAAGAAAAATAGTGAGAACCAATTCAAAAAGTTTATTAATATGATGAAGAGTTTGTCTATTAATGTGGCGTTGGTTGAGGCTTTAGAACAAAGGTCGGGTTATGCAAAGTTCATGAAGGACCTGGTGACCAAGAAAATATCGATGAATTGTGGGACTATCAAGATGACACATAAAGTGAGTGCTATTGTGCACTCAATGACTCCAAAATTGGAAGATCCCGTCGCTTTCACATTCCCTTGCACTATTGGGTGTGCTGACTTTGCCAAAGCTTTATGTAATCTCGGGGCAAGTATCAACTTGATGCCATATTCGATGTTCAAAACTTTGGGAATTGGGCAACCAAGACCCACATCTATGAAGTTGCAAATGACGAATCGTACAATAAAGAGACCTCTGGGCATTATTGATGATGTGTTGGTTTGAGTTGACAAGTTCATCCTCCCGGCGGACTTTGTGATTCTTAATTGTGAAGTGGAATATGAGGTGCCTATCATTTAGGGTAGACCTTTCCTTGATATGGGGAAGGCTCTTGTTAATGTGGAAGCCGGTGAGCTCACTTTCCGGATGGGTGACGAACAGGTGGTCTTCCATGTGCACAAATCTAAGCGGCAACCGAATAGTAATGAAGTTTGTTCGTTCGTGGATTTGGTCACCGATGTGATTATTGATGATGCTGGTGGCACAATGAATGTTGAGGATAATTTGGAAGCCGTTTTGCTCAATCTTGATAATATTGAGGATAATGAAGGCTATGTGGATTGTGTTAATTCATTGCAAGGAATGGGATCGTACACTTATGATCCTTTCAAGTTATCTTTGGATCTTGAAAATCGGAAGACTCCTCCAACAAAGCCCTTAATTGAGGAGCCTCCCACTTTGGAGTTACAGCCATTGCCTCCACATCTCAGGTATGAATTCCTTGGCCCTTCTTATACTTTAACAGTTATTCTTTCTTCTTGTTTGATTAAAATGCAGGTAGAGTCCACATTTGAGGTACTACAAAGGAGGAAAAGAGCAATCGGATGGACATTGGCGGATATTCGGGGCATAAGCCCCGCCTTTTGCATACACTAGATTATTTTGGAGGAGGGTGCCAAACCCTCCGTTGAACATCAAAGGAGGCTAAATGAAGCAATGCAAGAGGTAGTGAAAAAAGAGATAATCAAGTGGTTGGATGCCGGGGTTGTTTACCCTATTTCTGATAGCTCGTGGACCTCTCTGGTGCAATGTGTCCTAAAGAAAGGGGGAATGACTGTGGTAACAAATGACAAGAATGAATTGAACCCCATAAGAACCATCACTATGTGGAGAGTGTGCATGGACTATAGGAAGCTCAACAAAGTCACTCGGAAAGATCATTTCCCTCTTCCATTTCTTGATAAAATGCTTGATAGGTTGGCCGGACGTGCTTTTTATTGCTTCCTTGATGGATACTCCAGCTACAATCAAATCCTTATTTCTCCCAAGGACCAAGAGAAGACCACTTTCACTTGTCCCTATGGTACTTTTGCATTCTCGCGGATGCCATTTGGTTTGTGTAATACTGACAACTTTTAAGTGGTGTATGATGGCTATTTTCACTGACATGGTGGAGGATATTCTTGAAGTCTTCATGGATGATTTCTCTGTGGTTGGCAATTCTTTTGAAGATTGATTGAACATTTTGGATAGGGTCTTAGCTAGATGGAGGAGACAAATTTGGTATTGAATTGGGAAAAATGTCACTTCATGGTCGAGGAAGGAATTATCCTTAGCCACAAAATTTCAAAGCATGGTATTGAGGCCGACAACGCCAAAATTAAGGTGATCTACAAACTCCCTCCCCCTAAATCCGTGAAGGGAGTGAAGAGCTTCTTGGGTCATGGGGTTTTCTATCGCCGATTCATCAAGGACTTTTCCAAGGTGGTAAACCCTTTGTGTAAACTTTTGGAGAAGGATGCCAAGTTCCATTTCAACAAAGATTGTATGAAGTCATTTGAATTGCTCAATTTCAAGTTGACTACTACTCCTATTATCACCACACCGGATTGGATCTTACCTTTTAAGTTCATGTGTGATGCTAGTAATGTGGCAGTTGGAGCAGTTTTGGGGCAACGTACAACAAAATCTTCAATCCGGTCTACTATGCTAGTAGGACCATGAATGATGCCCAAGTCAACTACACAGTGACCGAAAAAGAGCTTCTTGCTATTGTTTTTGCCATGGAGAAGTTCTGCCCGTATTTGATGGGTACAAAGGTAATTGTTCACATCGACCATGCAACGCTTCGGTATTTGGTGAGCAAGAAAGATTCTAAGGCAAGGTTAATGCGGTGGGTGCTTCTTTTGATACCCAATTTTCCCTAAATTATTTTCAAAATGCATATATATCTTCAAAATAATGCATGAGCATCAATTAATATTTTTCTCACAATTTTTGCATTTTTAAAAGATTTTCTGATTAGTTTATCCCAGTGTTTTACTAGATAAATAATTACTGGCTGCATCACAAATAGTTATATAATAGTTTTAGTGCTTAATTTTATCATTTATATTTATACTAACTATTTCATGAATATCCATACTTACATTTTTAGGGTTATAATTGCAATAACTTTGCAATAATAGCCCATGCGTGCATAATTACCCTATTTCACCAGAAAATAGCTTTTTATATTTTTATAATATTAAGTAATTATTTAAAATTATTTTTATGCACCAACATCACTTTTTATCATGTATTAGCTATTTGTATAAATTATTTTATCAATTAATTGGGTATTTAACAAATAACCTCTTTAAATTTATTTTAATTTCGAACTAGCCCAAAATATTATCCCCAGCCCAATTTCTATCCAACCCGCCCCATCACCAGATCATATCCTAGCCGTTGATCTCAAAAGATCAATGGTCCAGGATCAATTACCATTTTTAATTACCCCTAACACCCCAAAACCCTACCCATTTTTATAATTCTGCCGCCTCTATTTCCCTTTCCTCCTATGTTCTCTCTCAGATGCTCCCCTAACCCTAGCCGCCGTCACCGGAAAACTACCCGTTCCATAGGGTTACTCTGTTATTCAGGCCCCTGCCGGCCTCTTACCTCTTCTGGTTGTTCGATTTTGTTGTTACATGAAGGAATCTCGAAGAGATTCAACTCAAATTTATTCAAAACCATTTTATGAACCTACCTATGGTCATCTCCGTTTGTGAGTGCTATTATCTTGGTGTTTATGGCTCGAATATATAGTTCCAAACCAGACTTTCTTTCATCTCTGTCATTCTTTTAAAACCCTAGTCTCTTGCTACTCGAATCTGTTCAGATCCTTGTAGATCTGAGATAATTTTAAGTTTATTTGTTATTTCTCTTTAAAAACTTTCTGTGTTTTCTTATTATTAGCCGATTTTTGTCTTCTCTAAAGTTAGGGTTTCACCCCTTTAAGTTTTTTAAAAAAATACTAATGTGTTTAACCCTAATTTTCTTTACTTGTTCGGCTGATTCTCATGACTATGTTCTAAACCTTAGGGTTTCTGCGTATTTCACTGATTATTTCAATATTTGCCCAATATTTTTTATCTCTGTCAATTAATAGAGATTGACTGATTTTATTAGGGTTCAAAATATATTTTTCTGTTGAAATTAGTACTTCCCTGTGATTTTTACCTATTTTCCTTATTTGTGACGCCTAATGGATTACTTGCCTTAATTAGTTTATTAGCCTGACTTTTAGATTTTGATTTACTCTAACTGACTTAAGATTTATTTCCTACCTTATTTGAATCCCAATCTGAGTTGTTAATTGATTCTCCCCAATTTATGGAGGTGTTTTCCGGATTCTGTGGAATTATTTGATCAAGTTTAGCCCCACAAATTAACTGGCTGATTGTATTTGCTTACCTTATTTGTGAACTCTATTTTTCGTGCCTTCATTGTCTTCTCTGCTGAATGCTATACAAAGTCCATTCTGACTTCTTTCAAAGACACGAACACACTGAGGAAGAAACACACACACACACACACAAACTCTTGCTCTCATTCAAACCTTTCTGTTACATGTGTTTGCTACATTGTCTAACCGGCTGAAAGCCAAGGCTAGACTATTGGATTCTGCATACTTTCAACTTCCTGTTTGCTATTTCCTAACTGGTATGTCCCCATTCCTATTATCATTCAATATGCTATGGAGTTGAACCTATGTGCTTTCCTATTTATTGCTCTCAATCAGAATGACCACTTCTGTGTAGTTCAATCCTATCTTTCCTGTTTATTGCTCACAATTAGCATGATTACTGTTGTGTATGACTTTCTTGTTCATTGATTTAAATCAGCAAGACTACTTATGTTTCTCTGTCCTATTTTGTGTGTTGTGGAATCTGACTGTTATAAGATGTCAACCTGTCTTTGCATGTGTTATGTTTCTGATAACTAGCATGCCCTTGACTCTCATGAAATTGTCTTATTCAATATGTCAATATGGTTCACACACTTTAGCATGTTATTATTTGATACAGGATGCCTATCTACTTATTTTCTCAACTAGCAAGCTTGCCTTGTTTTATGTGTTCTTGACTTCTATGTTCCTAACCCCCGCTACCTTTCTCTGTGTAGTTGTCTGTTTATTATTTTGTTCCAAGCATACTATCTGACCACCTAGTGATGATTAATGAACTAAGTCAAATCTAGGCAATATGAAACTTTGCTTGAAGTGGTTGTGATCCTGTTTCTGTTTACTGTTTGATTGCTGGAATTTTTGTTTGAATTCTGAGTGTTGAAATGACTATGTTTGTTCATATTTACTCCTAAAATCCAAACTGTTTTCTTAAAACTATCTCCTATTTTTATGTACTATTTCCAACTCCTATTCTTAGAATATCTAGGGTCCTGCGCCTCCAGTGTGAGCACTGCCTAGGAGTCCATGAGACTCCTCCTAACTCTGACACACTGGGGCTGGCTTTTCCAAACTTGTTCACAAAATTATTTCTATAAAAGGGTTTCTGGTGTGAGCATTGCCCGGGGTCCCTGAGGCCCTTGGGAACTTTGACGCACCAGAAGGCCATTTGGTGTACTATGAGATACTGGCATATTTCAAACTTGGTTGAAGGCCTGGTTTCCAGGTTTACTTTTGGGCTTATCCAGACTCCCTATAGTATAGCAATTTAATTCTGTAATTCATTTATATCTGGTCTGTAATAATAATTCCTTTAAAAAGAGATATTGAGGTTATTAGTAAAACCGGGAAAGGATTTTTATATATAACTTTGTGGGGATCAGGTAGAAACCATGTCCATAGGACTATTGTGATGATATTTATTTGCATTAGAAACCATGTTCATATGGTTTATCTCATTATGTTGAATTCTCATCCTAGAAATCCCGCTTCTAGGCCGTTTACCCATTCTGCAATAATCATGTTTTCAAAACCTATATGTGTATTAGAAATCATGTTTCTGGGATATTTTGTTGCACTCACTTGGCAATTAATTGACACTTTTATTCGCCTAGATATCATGTCTATAGGAAAATATATATAAAATTAGTTTCATCGCTTAACCGTCATGCCTACAAGAAATTAGTATAAAAACAGTTCCAACACTTAAATATCATGCTCATAGAGATAAACATGTAAAATCAGTTCTATAATGCTTGTGATCATTTTCAGCGCGTAGACAACATGCCTATAGGGTCTAAACGGATAAAATCTGCCTGTTTAAATTAGTCACCGGTTTATAATACGTTTATATATCATACCTATAAGATCCTACTAGTTATCGCCTAGGCAAGCCTGTAGGATAATTAAAACACTAAAGTTGCCAAAAACTGTGTTTGTTTGACTGTTTATAAACTGACCAGACCGATTAGGTATTTACTGCTTTGCCTTAATGAAATTGCTGCATATTTTGTGCTCATCTAGATATCTTGCTATAGGACTTTAAATCATTTAAAACTGTTTGTTTGAGGCGTGCAATTGTTTGCTTATTTGTGGAGGTAAATGTGAGCCCCTTTAACTGCTCCTTATGTGATAGTGCTACCTGTTTTGTTTGGCGCCTAGTTTTCTCCTTTTAAGCACCATATGTAAGTCTAGAACCACCTTAACTAGAGGTCCTAAGCACCTCCAAGGCCCTAGGCAAGGGATGAGTAATGCACGCATAGGGTACGTATTTGTTGCTATTAGATTGCTAAATAATCAAGGGGAGGGTAATTGGGTAGTAAAGGATATGATGACTTGTGCGCTAATGCTACGCGTAACACCTCTATTTGAGAAACGTTTACCGAGTATTTCACAGAAGTGATCTTATAGGCTAATAAACCTAGGACCCCCTTTATTCCCGTTTAAATAATCTCTATTTGTTTAAATTGCTTATGACTAATTCACTTAAATTGAGTTTGGCCAGGACCCACCATTGTGGACCTCGAGGGGTGCCTAACACCTTCCCCTCAAGGTTATTTCGAGCCCTTACCCAATTTCTGGTAATGCAAACCGATTTATGAGTTATTTGCTTTAAGTGCCCTAACGTACCTTAAATTCGTTAGGTGGCGACTCTTCAAATTCCATACCAATTCCTAAAAGGAAAGGAGTTGTCCCCAAAATGTCGAAACTCAGACTCTGCGAGGAAAAAGGGGGAACGACAGTATGTCGACTCTGCTGGGGATATCTTAGGCTCTTGCCATAACGAATTTGTTTTTGTGAATTAGTCTTAAGCATGCTTTATTATGTTAATACATGTGCACCCTTTCCCCTTCCCCCTTATTTGGATTTAATTGCCTATTTTTAAGCATTTATGATTTCCTTTACTACAGAAACTGACTTGTCTCCCTATTTTCTTTCTTAACGACTTTCAATTATTAAATACTGCATTTATCATTTTTTTTACGTGCAAATACATGACAACATGTTATTTATTGTTGCATAAATCATGCTCAACATCATATTCCACTCGTGCGTAATCAATCAGCAACGTTTGATGAGTGTTTGCGCCCTTCCTATATACCACCCTTTAAATTCGGAAAGGCATATTTGCGGTAAAACTAATCGATCAGCAGTGCAGTCGACGGTTCCATGCCTTTCCCCCTCAAGTTGTCCAGTTGAGGGTACCAGTCTAAACCTCTCTAGAAACCTTACTATGATTAATTGTACATGCATCATGGTCAAACTTAGCCGGGTAATACGTTGTCCATATATTAACCCTTTAAGACGAGCCTCGTCCAAAAGTCCATCGGGTTTTCCGTTATCCCAACGGACGTAACCATGACTGTGTGCATTAATTTTGGAGAAATAAGTGCCAATATGCTAATTATTGTTGTATAAATAGTAGGATATAGAGGGGAAGAGGGCCTAACCATATTTGTTTTGCAGAAAATGAGACACAAAGTCCCTAGGTTTGGCATGGTCCGTAACATACCACTATTATTGCTAGACTGGTGAGAGGATCTTCCATCAAGTGGTAAGAATCATGTGAAAAGGGTCTTGGGAAACTTGCCTTCTTTATTGGACCTCCAGTTGAACAACATGTTAATTGAAGCTGCCACAATGTTCTAGGACAAAGAAAGAGCCGTGTTCCGCTTTGGAAACATAGAAATGACCCCTCTCTTGGAAGAAATAGGGGGATTCGTTGGGCTACCTTGGGATAGTCCTGGTTTATTGGTGCCGGAAAATCGCTCTACTAGGAGGTTTCTGAAGATGATGGGATTAAAGAAGAATGATGACTTGGAGTGTCTGAAAAGTTCCTACATACCCTTTGACTTCTTCTATGAACGATACGGTCACAACAGATCTTATCGTATCTTCGATGACGAATTCTCCATCACTTCCTTATGTTGGATCCACCGTAGGGTTTTTGTGTTCATTGTATGTTTCTTGGGTATATTAGTATTCCCGATCCAAGGGGATAAAATCCACACCAGACTGGCCATGGTAGCCAAAACCTTCATGGATGGGATTGAGGGGAAGACATATACCATTGTCCCTATGATCATACCAGGCATATACCAGGCCCTAGAGGCTGCCAGAAAGGGTACAAATACTTCGAAGGTTGTAACCTGCTGCTGCAAGTTTGGTTGTTAGAACATCTCTAAAAAGGTCAATACCATCAAGAGCTTCCACGAAGGCCGTGGAATGATCACATAGCTTTCCATCATCCTAAGAAAATGACTTATATCCCAGACAGGTTTACTCAAACCGAGAATGCTGTAGGATGGGTGCAGTTTTTCAGCAATTTGACCGAGGATCAAGTTTAATGGATGTTCAAATGGTTCCCTACTGACGAGTTCATCATCAGATTCAGGGATGTTCCACACTTGGTACTGATTAGGTTAAGGGGCATATACCCTTATGCTCCCCTCAGGGTTATGAGACATGCAGACATGAAACAGGTCATACTACGAGTTGCAAAAATGAGTCACTACAGGGCATATTTTCAGGATGACGACGTCCCATACAAGTGTGAAGCTCAACATATGTGGCATTTGAAAATTATCGTGGAAAAGGATACCATCGAGCCAGATCGATATCATGCCGGTCATGTGTACTTTTACCCATTATGGTTAGAGGATAACATAGCAGGAATATTCGAGCCAAGGGTTGGTCCAGCAAATAGAGTCATAGATGAAGTTGCCGAGGCACAAGTGAAGTAACAAACTGCGCAAAAGAGTTCACGAGTCCGAGGCCGTGCACATGGAGCGACACAAGACCAACATGGAACTAATTAATGAATGGAGGGAAATGGCTGTCAAATCAAGCAAAAGGTTGGAATAACTAGAGTACATTCTGATGGAATTGGAGGGAAAATGAGGAAGAGAGTCACCGATTGCCAGAACACTGAAAGAAGCGAAGGAGGACATTTAGCAAGGGCATACCTACTACTGAACCTGCGCAAACTGGGAAATCTGATTGATAAGAGCATCCAGCCTGGGGAAGGTCCTTCTGGGACCAAGTAGATTAGGTTTATTTGATTTTTCAAGATGTAATAAGGCCAAGTGCGATTAGTGACTTATCTTATTTAGTGTCGTTTTAGATTCATCTATTTTTACATTAATGAAATGAGGTAGTTATTGACACTGAAATTCTCCAAATCTATTTGCCGCTAGGCCTACCTCGGGTACAATGAGGCTCCCAAATTAGGACGTGAATTTACATTCCCGCAATATGTGTTTAAATATTGCAAACATTTCAGAATCATTACTGACTTGTTTACCTTTTGTTTTTCCTTATTTTATTATTCCCATCCCCTAAGGTTGGTTCACGCATACTGGCATCAACAACATATCACACCAGATCTAGAGGCCCTCCACCTCCTCCTCCTCTGAGTAATTCGAAAAGCAGAGGAAAAGCTAAGAAGGATGACTTGAGTGGTATATGAAAAGAAAATGCTGAGAATGCGGAAACTTCAGATGGTCTGAGTACTCTGGCACATAATGACTTGGTTTTGAAGATACGTGAGTTACACGGAGAACTTGAGCAGGTCCGTAACTTGGCAAACCTCTCCCTCACTCTGAACGTCCCAGACGTTGACCAACAAAATGCTCAAAACCCAGCACTTCCTCAAAATACGCCAAAACAACGTACACAAAATCCTCCCGCACCCCATCAGTACCCCACACCACCTCAAAACCCCAATCCTCTACCGATACTAACTCCTCCACAACACCATCATCAACTAACCCAGTACCCACAAACCACTACCTATCACACTCCTCAGAATACACCAAAACCTATTCCCGATCCTCAAAACTCGACCAACAGTCACCACTACACCCAAATCCCTGATACTCACCAAAACAACCCCATATACGTGGAAACAATACCCCACTCCATTCAACCAATCTCCTATACACCAGAATTCGCTGAAAAGGACTGCTCATCAAGAACATGGCCG
Source organism: Nicotiana sylvestris (assembly GCF_000393655.2). Lineage (NCBI taxonomy): Eukaryota > Viridiplantae > Streptophyta > Magnoliopsida > Solanales > Solanaceae > Nicotiana > Nicotiana sylvestris. Next base: position 57,051,593 of record NC_091057.1, on the reverse strand, counting down.
AGGAGCTCAAGAAGTTGACAATTCGAGTTTAAGGTGCCGAAGGAGGTAAAGGGATAGAAGGTCTGAACTACGAGGATTTATGCATAAAACTAGATGTGGAACTGCCGGAGGGATACAAACTTCCCAAGTTCGAAATGTTTGATAGAACAGGTGATCCCAAGGTTCATTTGAGAACTTACTGTGACAAGCTCATGGGGGTCAGAAAAGATGAAAGGATTCGAATGAAGCTTTTCATGAGAAGTCTTACCGGAGATGCCCTGTCCTAGTACATAAGCCAAAACCCTAAGAAGTGGGCCAATTGGGTGAGCATGGCATCAGAATTTATGGACCGGTTAAGGTTTAATACAAAAAACACACCATATGTCTTCTATATCCAGAACTTAAAGAAGAATCCAACTGAAACTTTTCGTGAGTATGCTACTCGGTGGAGGTCGGAAGCAGCCAAGGTCAGACCAACATTAGACGAGGAACAGATGAACAAGTTCTTTGTCCGGACACAGGATCCACAGTATTATGAAAGGCTAATGGTTATTGAGAATCTTAAGTTCTCCGACATCATCAAACTCGTAGAAAGGATTGAAGAAGGCATTAAAAGCAGGATGGTGACAAATTTTGAGGCACTGTAGGCCACGAACACTTGTGGAAGTAATATTTGTATTTGAACATTGAAGAGCGTTGGCTCAAGTTGTAAAGTGATTTGTGGATGTATAATTGGCAATTGAACCTTATAGAGCATTGTCTCAAATTGTGAATTGAGTTGTGAAGTAAAGGTGAAAAAGCAAAGAGGATTATAATATTGTCTCCCTTGACAGGATGTTGTTTAATTTTGTCTCCCTTGCCGGGATATTATTATTGATATTGTTTCCCTTGCCGGGATATGACTGTTGTACTATTGTTCCCTTGCCGGGATTTAATTATAAATTTGTTGATTTCCTTGCCCTTATTGCTTTGTGATTGTTGTTTGGGTGAGGAAGAGTGTTAAAGCACGAAGGGTGATGCCGTGCATTATTTTGATGAGAGAGTGTTAAAGCACGAAGGGTGTTGCCGTACATTTTTGTGAGAGAGTGTTAAAGCATAAAGGGTGATGCTGTGCCGCATGATGTACCATTCCATGCATTATTTTTGTAAGAGAGTGTTAAAGCACAAAGGGTGATGCCGTGCCGCACGATGTACCATTCCGTGCCTTTATATGAGTGATAATGCACGAAGGATCATTCCGTGTCATAATTATGTGAGGCAAAATCATGAAAGGTGATGCCATGCCATTTATATTGATTTTTGATGAGGACAAGAGTAAAAGCACGAAGGGTGATGTCGTGCACTTGTCCTTGATTTTCTTGATTCTTACTGATAATTGAGTTATGGTGTTCTTTACGTTTATTTACTGATTTTCTGTTGGTACTTGATTTTTTATGATGTTATTGATTCCCTTGCCCAAATTTCTTGGTGATTGTTGCTTGAGTGAGGAAGAGTGTAAAACACGAAGGGTGATGGCGTGCATGATATTTGTGAGAGAGTTTTAAAGCACAAAGGGTGATGCCGTGCACTTGTCTTCGATTTTCCTGATTTTTATTGATAACTGAGTTATGAGATCTCTACATTTAATTGTTGGTTTTTGGTTGATACTTGTTGAACCCCGCATCATGATTCCCCCTTCCTATCTTCAATTGAACTGTAGTGATCCTTATATTTATTTGTTGTTCTTCTGTTATTATTTGATGTGCCCGCAACATGTTTCCCCCTCCCATCCTTAACTATACATTTTTGTTTTTATTTTCCGATGTATATGACTTAACTGCACAGGTTTATTTGGTAGTCTGGTCCTAGCCTCGTCACTACTTCACTAAGGTTAGGCTAGGCACTTACCAACATATGGGGTCGATTGTGCTGATACTACACTCTGCACTGTGTGCAGATTCCAGTGCTATAGCTTTTGGACTGCAGTGAGATTGCTGCCTTCAGTCCAACAGGCGACCCGAGGTAGTCCTGCAGGCGTCCTCATGCCTTGGTGTCTCCTTCTATCCTTTCATTCTGTTTCTTTTATGTATTTCAGAGACAATGTTGCAATAAATCTTTCGAACCTTTATTTGTAGCATTCTTAGATAGTCTGTGAAATTGTGACACTAGTTCTGGGTAGACTTTGTTTAAGAAATTGTATAGGAAATATTTAAATGGTTTTATTTTGTTCTTCCGCTAGTTTAAATTCCGTTGTTTACAAAATGTTGGTTCATAATTGTTAAGGGATTAAAAATGGAAAAAAGGTAAACAGTTCAAACGATTTGCTTGCCTAGCTTTCACTAGTAGGAGCCATCACGACTCCCGAGGGTGGAAAATCTGGGTAGTGGCAGCGTGCAACCCGCTCCCATTTCATATATCTCGTTGCAGGCATGCAACCCGCTCCCATTTCATATATATCGTTGCAGGCGTGCAACCCGCTCCCATTTCATATATCTCGTTGCAGGCATGCAACCCGCTCCCATTTCATATATCTCATTGTAGGCGTGCAACCCGCTCCCATTTCATATATTTTCGTGGTGGCGTGCCACCCGACCCATTTGCAAATCAACATCAATCACAAAAGAATCCCGTCAAGGGAACAAGAGTATAACAACAACATCCCGGCAAGGGAAACAATATCGTAAACAATAACATCACGGCAAGGGAGACAATGCCATAACAATAACATCCCGGCAAGGGAACCAACAATGATAATCAACATATTAAGTATGAATAAATCTCAACGGAGTCACAACAATTACAACACTAGACCCACGGGCATGCTTGACACCGATGTATAGATACTCGTCACCATGCATATACGTCGTACTCCAAAATTAACATATAGCAAATAAGACACAACTCCTAATCCCTCAAGCTAAGGTTAGACCAAACACTTACCTCGATGCCACAAACACAATTCAAGCCTCAACTACCTCTTTACCTCTTGATTCCACCACCAATTCGCTCGTATCTAGCCACAAGTTACTTAACTATATCAATAAATGCTAAATGAATCAATTCTAATGCATGAAAATAGGTTTTCTAAAGTTTTTCCCAAAAAGTAAAAAATCGACCCCGGGCCCACATGGTCAAAACCCGAGGCTCGAACCAAAACCCGATTACCCATTCACCCACGAGCCCAAATATATAATTTTTTTTTAAATCAGACCTCAAATCGAGGTTCAAATCCTCAAAATTTTAAAAACCTAGGTTCTACTCAAAACACCCAATTTCCCCCATGAAAACCCTTGATTTTGAGTTGAAATCATGTGAAAAGATGTTAAAGATTGAAGAGAACGAGTTAGAAGTGACTTACAATCGATTTGGAGAAGAACTCTTCTTTGGAAAATCGCCCAAGAGAGTTTATGTTTTGAAAGAGTTTGAAAAATGAAAGATTTTCAGCTAAGTTATGAATTTGCAGGTCGTAGATGTCGCAATTGCGACCAGGGTTCGCAATTGCGAACCCCTTCAAAACCTGTTGACTTCGCAAATGCGATGATTTTGTCGCATTTGCAACTAAGTGAAATTCCGGTCACCTTCGCATTTGCGAGGGACCCTTTGCAAATGCGATATCGCATTTGCAATACAAAAGTCACATTTGCGACCAAGGCAGCCCAGGTCGACTTTCACATTTGCGACACTTCCTCGCATTTGCGAGCCAGGATTCGCAAATGCGACTCCTGCAGACCTGCAACATACCAGCAATTTTCTAAGTCCAAATTTACTCCGTGGTCTATCCAAAACTCACCCGAGGCCTCGGGGCTCCAAACCAAACCTACACGCAAGTCCAGAAACATCATACAGACTTGCTCGTGTGATAAAATCATCAAAAAAACATAAATAACTATGAATTTAGCATCAAAATCAAAGGAAATCTCAAGAAGTTTCAAAGTTTCAAATTTCACAACTAAGATTCCAAATCTCGTCATATGACCTCCGTTTCTTACCAAATTTTACAGGCTCAACTTAAATCACATATAAGACCTGTACCGGGCTCCAGAACCAAAATACGGGCTTGATACCATAAAATTCAAACATATTTCATTTCCAAAACTCATATATATATTCCAGAAAATAATTTTCTTTAAAAATTTATTTCTCGGGCTTGGGACCTCAGAATTCGATTCCGGGCATACGCCCAAGTCCCATATTTTCCTTCGGACCCTCCGGGGCCGTCAAATCATGGGTCCGGGTCCGTTTACCCAAAATATTAACCGAAGCCAACCTAAATTCATTTTAAAAGCAAAATTCACCATTTTTCAAAGAATGGCTTTTCGGATGCACGCCGGACTGCACACGTACATCGAGGTGAGACAAAAAGAAGGTTTTAAGGTCTTGGAACACAGAATGGACATAAGAAGGAAGTACCTGAGTCGGAGAACAGATGGGGATAACAGCTCCGCATATCGGACTCGGACTCCCAAGTCGCTGCCTCAACAGGCTGACTTCTCCACTAAACACGAACATAAAGGAAACTTTTTGATCTCAACTGACGAACCTGCCGGTCTAGAATAGCTACCGGCTCCTCCTCATAGGAAAAGTCCTTGTCCAACTAGACAGTGCTGAAATCTAACACGTGGGATGGATCGCCGTGATACTGCTGAAGCATGGACACATGAAACATTGGATGCGCGACTGATAAGCTCGGTGGCAATGCAAGTCTGTAAGCCACCTCTCCCACTTGATCCAGAATCTTAAACGGGCCAATGAATCTAGGGCTAAGCTTGCCCCTCTTCCCAAATCATCACGCCCTTCATAGGCGACACCCGAAGCAACACCCGCTCACCGACCATGAATGCCAAATCACGAACCTTACGGTCGGCATAACTCTTTTGCCTGGAATGAGCTGTACGAAGCCTATCCTGAATGATCCTGACCTTGTCCAAGGCATCCTGTACTAGATCCATACCCAACAACCGAGCCTCTCCCGGCTCAAACCATCTAACCAGCGACCGACACAGCCTACCATATAAAGCCTCATAATGAGTCATCTGCATGCTCGACTGGTAACTGTTATTGTAGGCAAACTCCGCTAAAGGCAAGAACTGATCCCACGAGCCTCCAAAGTCAATGACACAATCTCGGAGCATATCCTCCAAAATCTGAATTGTACGCTCAGACTGCTTGTCCGTCTGAGGATGAAATGCTGTGCTCAACTCGACCCTATGCCCAACTCACGCTGAACCGCTCTCCAGAAATTCAAGGTAAACTACGTACCTGGGTCCAAAATGATAAACACGGGCACACCATGAAGACGGACAATCTCCCGGAGAATAGGAGACTGCCATACGAATGAAATGTGTTGACTTGGTCAGCCTATCAACAATAACCCACACTGCATCAAATTTTCTCTGAGTCCGTGGGAGTCCAACAACGAAGTCCATAGTGATAGCTCCCACTTCCACTCAGGAATCTCAATCTTTTGGAACAACCACTAGGTCTCTGATGCTCGTACTTTACCTGCTGACAATTCAAACACCGAGCCACATATGCAACAATATCCTTCTTCATCCTCCTCCACCAATAATGCTACCGCAAATCCTGATACATCTTAGTGGTGCCCGGATGAATAGAGTACCGAGAACTATGGGCCTCCTCTAAAATCAACTCTCGGAGCCCATCCACATTAGGCACACAAACTCGACCTTGCAACCTCAAAACCCCATCATATCCTAATGTAACCTATTTGGCACCACCGTGCTGCACCATGTCCCTAAGGACACACAAATGAGGGTCATCATACTGCCGATCTCGGACACGCTCCAATAAAGAAGAACGAGCGACTATACAAGCTAACACCCGGCTGGGCTTAGAAACATCCAACCTCGTGAACTGATTGGCGAAAGCCTGAACATCCAAAGCAAGCGGTCTCTCACCGACCGGAATATATGCAAGACTGCCCATACTGGCAAACTTCCTACTCAAAGCATCAGCCACCACATTGGCCTTTCCCGGATGATATAAGATGGTGATATCATAGTCCTTTAATAGCTCCAACCACCCTCTCTGGCTCAAATTTATCTCTTTCTGCTTGAACAAATACTGCAAACTCTTGTAATCTGTGAACACCTCACATGACACGCCATATAGGAGAATGCCTCCAAATTTTCGACGTGTGAACAATGTTTGCTAACTCCAAATCATGAACCGGATAGTTCTTCTCATGAATCTTAAAGTGACGCGAAACATAAGCAATGACCTTGCCATCCTGCATCAACACCGCACCAAGCCCAATACGAGATGCATCACAATAAACTGTATATGACCCTGAACCTGTGGGCAAAACCAACACTAGCGCCGTAGTCAAAGTTGTCTTGAGCTTTTGAAAGCTCACCTCACACTCGTCCGGCCACCTGAACTGGGAACCCTTCTGGGTCAACCTGGTCGTCAGGGCTGCAATAGATGAAAACCCCTCCACAAACTGATGATAATAGCCTGCCAAACCCAAGAAACTCTGGATCTCTGTAGCTGATGTTGGTCTAGGCCAGTTTTTGACTGCCTCTACTTCTTCGGATCTACCTGAATACCCTCTACTAATACAACATGACCTAATAATGCAACCGAACTCAACCAGAACTCACACTTCGAAAACTTAGCATACAACTGACTATCTCTTAAAGTCTGAAGAACCACTCTTAGATGTTGCTCATGCTCCTCCCGACCGCGGGAATAGATCAAAATATCATCAATGAAGACTATCATGAATTAGTCCAAGTAAGGCTTGAACACTCGGTTCATCAAATCCATAAAAGTTGTTGGGGCATTTGTTACCCCGAATGACATTACCAAGAACTCATAATGCCCGTACTGAGTGCGAAAAGTTGTCTTAGGGACGTCAGATGTCCTAATCCTCAACTGATGGTAGCCAGATTTCAAATCAATCTTCGAAAATACCTTGGCACCCTGAAGCTGATCAAACAAATCATCAATCCTCGGCAATGGATACTTATTCTTGATTGTAACCTTGTTCAACTGCTTGTAATCTATACACATTCTCATCGATCTGTCCTTCTTCTTAACAAACAACACCGGCGCACCCCAAGGAGAGACACTAGGTCTAATAAAACCCTTATCCAACAAGTCTTGCAATTGCTCTTTTAATTCTTTCAACTCGGGCGGGGCCATACGATACGACAGAATAGAAATGGGCTAAGTGCCTGGAGCCAAATCAATGCAGAAGTCAATATCCCTATCGGGTGGCATCTGCGGCAGGTCTAAAGGAAATACCTCAGGAAACTCACAAACAATAGGCACAAAATCCATAGAAGGAATATCAGGCTAGAATCACGAACATATACCAAATAGACCAAACACCCCTTCTCGACCATACGCCGAGCCTTCATATATGAGATAACACTACGGGTAGAATGACCAGAAGTCCCTCTCCACTCTAAACTAGGTAAACCCGGCAAGGCTAAGGTCACAGTCTTGGCATGGTAGTCCAACATGATAAGGTGATAACCAGCCATCCCCAATATGACATCAAAATCAATCAAATCCAAAAGTAACAAATCTACACGAGTCTCAAAACCCCCCAATCACAACTATACATGAATGATGGACGCAATCTACCACAAAAGAATCACCCACCGGTGTAGACACATATACAAGAGCACTCAAGGAATCACTAGGCATGAACATATATGGTACAAAATAAGATGACACATAGGAGTACGTAGATCCTAGATCAAATAGAACTGAAGCATCTCTACTACAAACCAGAACAGTACCTGTGATAACTGCATCGGAAGCCTCAGCCTCAGGCCTGGCTGGAAGAGCATAACATCAGGGCTGGACCCCACCACTCTGAACTACATCTCTGGGACGGCCTGCTACTGGTTGGCCTCCACCTTTAGCGGCTTGAGCTCCACCTCTAATACCTCTACCTCTACCTCTAGCACCCCTACTTGTACCTCTAACTGGATGGGCGGGCGGTGGAACGCTTGGTGCCTGAACCATGGCACATGAACCCTGGTGCTGAGATCTGCTCGGTGCTCAAGGGCAAAATCTACCAATATGCCTCATGTCACCACAAGTAAAACAAGCCTTTAGCTGCTGGGGCTAACGACCCTGAAAACTCTGAAGCGAAGGTGCATTGATAGGAGCTGGCGATGCACTATAGGACTGCTGATCAGAATACTGCATGTGAGAACCACGGCCACCTGAAGCACAGTGAGAAACCTGAAGTGCTAATTGAAAAGGCCTAGGAGGATGGCCTCTACCATACGAATCCCTGCCTCCAGATGAAGCATCATTGAATCTGCCTGAATGACGAAGCCTTTTGTCAGACCCCTGACCACCCCTCTGTGATAGAACCATCTCAACTCTCCTAGCCACATTGGCGGCATCCTGGAAGAAAATCTTGCTCCCCGTCTTCTTAGTCATCTGAAGTCAAATAGGCTAAATGACTCTCTGTATGAACCTCCTCATCCTCTCTCTCTCTCTCTCTCTCTCTTAGTGGGAAGTATAAGAAGAGCATGATGGGCCAAATTAATAAACCTGGTCTCGTACTGAGTAACAGTCATAGAACCCTGCTGGAGACGCTCAAACTGCCTCCGATAGATCTCTGAGTGATAAGAAGAAAATTCTCCAGAAATAGCCTAGAAAACTGATCCCAAGTCAAAGTTGGTGACCCAACTGGTCTAGCTAAACGATAATCTCTCCACCAAGTCTTGGCGGATCCAGACAAGCGAAAAGTAGCAAAGTCGATCCCATTGGTCTCCATTATCCCCATGTTCTTGAGAACATCATGACAGCTATCTAAATAATCCTGGGGATCCTCAGAATATGCACCGCTGAAAGGGGTAGTGAAGAGCTTGGTAAACCTGTCCAATCTCCACAAATCATTAGCAGACATAGCTGCTCCATCACCGATCTAAGCTACCATACCTGACTGAACTGCTCCAACTGGCTGAGCTGTTGGAGTCTGAAACTAGGGAGCCATCTGCTCCGGAGTGCGGGTAGCAAGAGTTTGGGCTCCTCCTCCAGCCTGAGAAACGGCTGGTGCTACAGGAAGCAAGCCTACTCGGGTGACACTCTCCATAAGGCCCACTAGATGGACCAGAGCATCCTGGAGTACTGGGGTAGCAATGAACCCCTCTAGGACCTTAGATGGGCCCACCGGAACTGTCTGGGCCGGAACCGCATCATCAAACTCAACCTGAGGCTCCGCCGCTGGTGCTGCTGCTCTGGGCTGAGCTCTGCCCCTGCCTCAGCCTCTAGCACGGCCTCATCCTCACCCTCTGCCCCTCGTGAGAGCTGCTGTTGGGGGTTCGGGCTGCTGATCAGTGGATGAGGAAGCGCATGTTCTTGCCATCTGTGAAAGAACAGAGTAGAAATTCAATTAGCATTGAGAAACTAAACCGCACGACAGAAAAGAATAGATGTGAAGTTTTTCCTAACTCTGTATCCTCTGAGGGATAAGTATATACGTCTCCGTACCGATCCCTCAGACTCTACCAAGCTTGTCCGTGAATTATGAGACCTAAGTAACCTAGAGCTCTGATACCAACTTGTCACAACCAGGATTTCCCACTGTCGGGAGTCGTGATGGGGCCTACTAGTGAAATCTAGGCAATCCGGCCATTTGAATTATTTATCTTTTTCCCATTTTAATCCCTTAACAATTAATAACCAACATTAGATAAACATCGGAATTTAATAAGCGGAAGACTGAAATGTAATATTTTAATAAAGATGCCAATACCAATTCATACATAAACTACCCAGACCTGGTGTCACAATTTCACAAACGTCTAAGAATACTACAAATAAGGGTCCGAAAAATAAGTATAATACTATCTCGGAAATACATAAATAAAACAGGATGAAAGGATAGAAGGAGGTGCCAAGGCCTGCGGACGCCTGCAGGAATACCTCGGATCTCCGAATGGATTGAAGGCAGCAACCCAAAGCTACGGTTTGTATGCTCCAGTACCAGGATCTGCACATAGTGCAAAGTGTAGTATCAGCACAACCGACCCCATGTGCTGGTAAGTGCCTAGACTAACCTAGGTGAAGTAGTGACCAGGCTAGGACTAGACTACCAAATAAACTTGTGCAGTTAAATCATATACAACGAAAAATAAAAGTAGATATTCACAGTTAAAGTGGGGAAGGTAAAACATGCTTCGGGGAGCATCAGATAACAACAAAATACCAAAGAGGAATGTAAAGAAACCATAATTTAGTTGCCAACAATAATGAGGAAAACAAATACAGTATTCACTTTCATTTCTTTTTTGTTGCAGGCGTGCAACCCGCTCCCATTTCATATATCTCGTTGCAGGTGTGCAACCCGCTCCCATTTCATATATCTCGTTGCAGGTGTGCAACCCGCTCCCATTTCATATATCTCGTTGTAGGCGTGCAACCCGCTCCCATTTCATATATTTTCGTGGCGGCATGCCACCCGATCCCATTTCATATATTTTTGTGGCGGCGTGCCACCCGATCCCATTTTCAAATCAACATCAATTAGAAAAGAATTCCGGCAAGGGAACAAGAGTATAACAACAACTTCCCGGCAAGGAAAATAATATTGTAAACAATAACATCCCGACAAAGGAGACAATGTCATAATAATAACATCCTGGCAAGGGAGACAATACCATAAACAATAACATCCCGGCAAGGGAACCAACAATGATAATCAACATATTAAGTATGAATAAATCTCAACAGAGTCAGAACAATTACAATACTAGACCCACAGGCATGTTTGACACTGATGTATAGATACTCATCACCATGCCTATACGTCGTACTCCATAATTAACACATAGCAAATAAGACACAACTCCTAATTCCTCAAGCTAAGGTTAGACCAAACACTTACCTCGATGCCACGAACACAATTCAAGCCTCAACTACCGCTTTACCTCTTGATTCCACCACCAATTCGCTCGTATCTAGCCACAAGTTACTTAACTATATCAATAAATGCTAAATGAATCAATTCTAATGCATAAAAATAGGTTTTCTAAAGTTTTTCCCAAAAAATCAAAAATCGACCCTGGGCCCACATGGTCAAAACCCGAGGTTCGAACCAAAACCCGATTACATATTCACCCATGAACCCAAATATATAATTTGTTTTGAAATCGGACCTCAAATCGAGGTCCAAATCCTCAAAATTTTAAAAACCTAGGTTCTACCCAAAACACCCAATTTCCGCTATGAAAACCCTTGATTTTGAGTTGAAATCATGTGAAAAGGTATTAAAGATTGAAGAAAACGAGTTAGAAATGACTTACAATCGATTTGGAGAAGAATTGTTCTTTGGAAAATCGCTCAAGAGAGTTTACGTTTTGAAAGAGTTTGAAAAATTAAAGATTTTCTGCTAAGTAATGAATTTGCGGGTCGCAGATGTCGCAACTGCGACCAGGATTTGCAATTGCAATCCCCTTCAAAACCTGTTGACTTTGCAAATGCGAAGATTTTGTCGCATTTGTGACCAAGTGAAATTTCGGTCACCTTCGCATTTGCGAGGAACCCTTCACAAATGCGATATCGCATTTGCGATACAAAAGTCGCATTTGCGACCAAGGCAGCCCAGGTTGATTTTCGCATTTACGACACTTTCTGGCATTTGCGAGCTCGCATTTGCGAGACCTGCAATATACCAGCAATTTTCTAAGTCCAAATTTCATTCCGTGTCCTATCCAAAACTCATCCGAGCTCTCGGGGCTCCAAACCAAACATGCATGCAAGTCCAAAAATATTATACGGACTTGCTCGTGCGATCAAATCATCAAAGCAACATCAATAACTATGAATTTAGCATCAAATCAAAGGAAATCTCAAGAACTTTCAAAGTTTCAAATTTCACAACTAAGGTTCCGAATCACGTCATATGACCTTCGTTTCTTACCAAATTTTACAGGCTCAACTTAAATCACATATAAGACCTATACCGGGCTCCGGAACCAAAATACGGGCCCGATACCATCAAATTCAAATATATTTCATTTCCAAAACTCATATATATATTCCAGAAAATAATTTTCTTTAAAAATTCATTTCTCGGGCTTGGGACCTCGGAATTCAATTTCGGGCATACGCCCATGTCTCATATTTTCCTACGCACCCTCTAGAACTGTTCAATCACGGGTCCGGGTCCGTTTACCCAAAATATTGACCGAAGTCAACCTAAATTTATTTTAAAAGCAAAATTCATTATTTTTCACAGATTTTTACATAATGGCTTTCTGGATACACGCCCGGACTGCACACGCACATCGAGGTAACATAAAAAGGAGGTTTTAAGGCCTCAGAACACAGAATTTAGTTCTAAAACAAGTGATGACCTTTTGGGTCATCACACCTATTTTGGTTAAGTAAGATCGCGTAGGGAGTCTATTATGGTAACACTTCCAAATGAAGATTTTGATTTTTTTTGGGTAGCATAATTTCCAGATCCAATTGAAATCAATATCAGTTATTTCCTCTCCGTTAATTATTTGATAGCATGAAGAGGTCGAGAATAGGCCATTTGAGGACAGGCTCCATATGTTGTTAATATTCGAAATGTTTTCCTTAGGAGATATGATAGCCTTAATGTTATCAATTATTTGAGCTGGGAGATCGAATGAAATTTTTGTTTAGTTCCATTACTCATCTTCCTAATTTGATTTATTGTAAGTTTATCCTCATTTTCTGTTAGGGGCCTGCGATCTCCTTTCTAAGGTTCCTTACATTAGGAATCCAGTTGGAATTCCAAACATTTAAGGGTGTTTTATTGTTAGTATCTCATCTTGTACCTATGTTGCAATAATACCATCCTCTAAGGATGCTTTTCCATGTGTGAGCAGTTGAAGGTTTTCCCCTAGTATTTGCGTATTTACTTGAGATCACCTTTGTCCATAGGGAATTAGAATTGTTTATCATTCTCCATACTAAGCTTGTGAGTAGAGCAAGAATTTTACTTTTTGCTTTCCTTATTCCCAGACCTCCCATGCACTTATCCCTTGTAATGGTATTCCAATTAATCATATGAATTTTTCGCTTGTCAGGGGATGAGTTCTATAAAAAATCTCGTTGAATTTTATCAATCTCCCTAAGAGTTTTCTCAGGTAACATAGATGATTGCATGATGTGATTTGGGATTGTATTTAGAGTAGAGGAGACTAGAGTGCACCTACCCAATGTATTAAGCCACTTTACTTTCCAACTACTTAATTTCTTTCTCATTTTGTCAATGACAAATTGGTAATTTTTTGGTTTGGGACTTGTGTTTAGTATTGGGAAGCCAAGGTATGTACCAAAGGCTTTACTCGGCTTTATATTCCAAATGGACGTTAGGTTGTTTTTTGTTGAAGTTGGGCACTGTCTAGAGATTATTAATTTTGATTTTGATTTATTAAGAGTTTGAATTGATAGTTGGCAGAAGTTATCAAGGCAGCTCATCATCCATTAATAATCAATTTCATAAGCTTAAACTTTTCTTATAACTCAAATATATTTTTAACTTAATATTTATGTGATTTTAAAAATAAAAAAAATAATATTATGTAATTTGAAAAAATTACTCATGAAAATGGGGTACATGCGTAAAGTGCGTACCCTAAATCTACTTAGAAAAATAAAGCACATGATATGCAGAGTCATGTGAAGTTCGGGTCAACTAGTTTTATATTCCATTATAATTTTGTTTCTAATTTTAAAAATTTTATGCACAAAAATTTATTACACGTAAGAGATCTGAAAATAATATAAAAAAAATTCTTGTAAGAGTATTTTCTTCTAAATTGCAAAGGACTACGCGTACAAGTAAAATCTAGTTTGGTAAAATTGTGTCACTATGCTGGCACTAACATCAGGCTGACGCTACAAAAGTTTACTACTACTTAACTTAGAAACCATATTCTGAGGCACAAATATATTTCAACAAAGAGAAATACATTAAATCTATGAGTATCAGTAGCTCTCAAGAAACGTGCTTTTCCATTTTAAGCTTTGGAAATTAAGGAATCCACTATATATGTCATGATAATATGTCATTAAAATTTTGAATTGCGGGGAAGCAAAGCAATAGCTTCCTCTTGCTTCCAGGTATATATCTCTAACTCACATTTCCTTTTTTTTTTCCCCTTCTTGTAGACATATAAAATTTATTGGGTTTAATCCATATAAAATTTGGATTAAATTCAATTGGGTTAAATAATTAATTTGGGCTTTACAAGTTAAATTAGTTCATTTTATTATTTTCAAGCCCAAGGTCCATTTCATCTTAAGGCCCAGACTCATGCCATGTGGCAAGTGACATGGCATGTCCAGTCAAACCCAAAGCCAACAAGATGATGCCACATGTTAAATGATGTGGCAATTCAAGTCAAAAAGCAAGAACCAACCACAAGTTGCCAAATGACTAAAATGACATGGGCCAATCAGAATCAAGGAAGAGAGTTCTTATGTAGGTGGATTGTCCATCCTCTATAACTATAAATAGAGGGGTTACATAACTCTTAGGGGGATTCAGAGTTGGAGAAGAACACTCCGCAATTGGTGAAGGCATCCACAAACAGAGAGATCAATCATCAAGTGCTTAGTTCTTCAACAAAGGAGTGATCAACGGAGTTCTTCCCGGAGATCAACCTATAACAACAAAGTGTTGCTCGACGTTCTTGACGATTAAATACATCACAAGGAGGTTTGCATCATCCTACATTCGAGAAAGATGCTTCTCAAGCCCTCGAATCATGGAGAATTTTAGAGAGGAGAATCAAGGGATACATAGAATTGTACTCACAAATATTTATCAATAAAATCACTTTTTTCTTCATATTATTTTTGTTGCAGTTTATTTTTTGTCTTACGAAAATTTGTTGCGAACACTTCTAATTATCTGTTTCAATAATACTTTAATTTATAAAGAAATTTAATGCTAATGGAAGAATAAGTATTTGGAAGCTGCTGCAAAAGGTTTATTTAGGTTTTCATGTTTTCTTCATAATTTTACAAATAGAGTTTATCTACTTGAGGAAGTTTATATATAACAAATTGTGGAAATGTGTGTCTATATATATATATATATATATATATATATATATATATATATATATATATATATATATATTTACGAACACATAATATTTAAATGTAAATTTTGTTTCAATGTAATATCACATTATTACTATAAGAATGATATCGAAAAGCATGGAAGATACAAATGCGATAAGCTAACAATGTTTTTTTAGCTACATTGATATATATGATTTTTGCTCGATTAGACATCACGTTTCAATATAAAAAATAAACTGAGAATTCAAACACTTACAAGATCATAAGCTCATCGTAAATCCAACAAAGTAAACCCCAAACCTTGTAATATCCATTTCTTGATTTACATCATGTATATATACACCTTATGTCACGACATTCAAAGAATAATTCACTTGATTGAAGAAGAAGAAAAAAAGACCAAAAAAAAAAAAGGAAAGAAAAACTTTTCTCAATAGCACACCACTCAATCAAATCATAAATACAAAATATTTTTAAGCCAATAATATAAAATCTTTTTACTTTGAGCTTGATTCATCTTGACTAGGGTACCCTATGCCATGACGTTTATTAGGAAACACCACAAACACAACACTAGAAATGGCACCAATTGCTGGTGGAAACACCATAAGCAACATTTTCTGCGTCGATTCGAACGATGGAAAGAAGCAATCCACAGTGTTCCTATCCAAAATAGTCACAACCCCAAAAACAATCACAGTAAAAAATGCATGAGCAAAGTCACCAACGCTAATTTTATAAGTTGTTGTATCAACTGCTGAAGTTGTTGGCCAGAGTCCCTTCATTGTGGCTATGCCATAATGAGTGGCGCCGTCGTTATTGATGTAACTATCGGTGAAGCAAGAAAACGCACAAGAGAAGCCACAAAGGGCAATGAGGATTCCAGAGAGGTATTTGTTGACAACGGTGCAATGGCCATCGTTTGTGAGAATAGGGTTTAGGAATTGGTAAATGAAGACTGTTCCTGTTGGGAGAACTCTAATGAGATTGCCAATGCTATTTAAGGTCTTGGCCTTCAGGCTAGAGCTAGATTTTGCCATGTTTTTTTGGGTGTTTTTAGGGTTTAGTTGGTGCGCTGGTATTGCAAAGGCAAAAGGAGTTCACAACGTCTGAATAAGCTACTCGACTGAGCTAAAAGGAAGATGACTTTAGTTGTTATGTTTTTTTAGCAAATGGGGAGTTGATGTTTTTGGAATGTGCATAAAATTTTGTAGGATTTATAGCTGGAGAAAACTAAGCCATGCATGCCCCCCCCCCCACCCCCTTTTTGGGGGTGGAGGCGGAGGAGTGATGTTGCTTCTACGTAAATTAGTTTGAACTTTAAATGTAAGTAGAAATATTGTGTTTATTTTACTTTTACTCTAATTCGGAAGATGGCCAAAACTTCAAGTAATGCATTCTCCTTAGTTCTTTTAATATTATCATTGTATGTATATTATATTTAAATTCTACCATATTGATGAAGTGATTATATTCTGTTCAGGATAACTTTGTTGGAAAGCAAGAAACGTTTTATTTGCTTAGAAATAATTATACACACACTAGATATGTACACTTGGTTATAGATGCATTAATTTTCGGTGTAAAAGATATTGATTCATACCACAACTTTTGATTGTTATATGTTTTTTGCGCGCAAATTTTAAGACGTGTTTTCAAGCTGAAACTTGCAAATTCAAGGGTGTGTTTGGTACGAAGGAAAACATTTTTTGAAAAATATTTTCTAATATTTTCATATTTGGTTGACTTAAATATTTGAAAAATATTTTTCTTATAAACATATTTTCTTTTAATTAAAGAAAAATGTTTTCCCTATCAAGAAAAGGTGGGAGTAATGCTATTACGAAAGTATGCACACATGTCAGCCTCTCTACTTTGGAATATTCTTGTTGGTTCAATTTTACTCAAATTTGGCAAGTATCGTAAGTTTTAATTCTTATATTTAGTTGAAAATATGGACAACGATATTAAGTTTGTTAATATATCTATGTCACATAAATAATTAATGTCTTCGCCTTGGATAGTCCACCCCTCCATTTTCCAACTCTGAAAGAAAAAAAGTAAGAGTGCAATATTCTATGTTCTTTTGTCACTCTTTGTTTACTATTTACCTTTCCTATCTCCAAACAAGGAAGTTTAATCATGGAGTAGGTGGGGTGGGACGGTCCGAATCCTTTCCTGTTTAATCAAAAGTTTTGGGTTTGAATTTTCAAAAATGAAGAACAATTTGATATATAGAGATTTACCACCTTCGTGAGCATATATACACAAATTTTTAGTCGAATCCACAAATTTCGAGCATCAAATAGTTAATGTATAAGGTAAAATCGGTTTCTATTAAATGCTTGAATGATAGTGTGATACGTAGAATCGAAGGCAGACAGAAAATGAAGCGAGTGGAAACTAAGTCCGAGGACAACAACTTTAGTTGGGACCGGGTAGGTCCCGAAAGGAACATAATCAACAGAAGTCACCAGATGACATTTAATGAAGAATATTTCTCTCTATTAAATACACAGTCGTTGCAGAGAATTTTGGCATTCATGGCCTGCCGTTACATATCCATCAATGGCCTCCATTATTGTCATTTAAGATGGGCTTGATCCTAGGACCTTGTTTCCTTGGTAAAGCTATAAATAGTGACTTCAACAACCATTATAACACACGAAATCTCTGGCAAAACTTATGCTACACATTATTCTCAAGCTAAATAATACGTTATTTTCTGTCTAACATTGTTCTTATTACTATCTTCGGAAGCCTCGCTCCCCGAACCAGGCTATTTGTTGTTTATTTGGATTGCAACGCTAATTCTTATACTTTTCATTTATTTTATTTATCATTGTCGGACCAAATCAATTCGCTTGTCTATAAACCATGCAACAAATTCAATTATATTATTTTACGGGTAAATAGTTTGGCGCCCACTGTGGGGCTTAGACAGCTGCGTAATTGAGTTGGTCCTTATATCTATTACTAACTTGTTTGATTCTTTATTTCATAGCAAAAAAAAAACAGCTAATGATGTCAACATCACACACCACATTGAGGTGCAAGAAAATCTGCCTTAACATGAAGATTCTATCAGTAACACCCGCAACGAGGAGGACATAGCAGCTCCGGTCCATGGCGGGCGTTATCCCCGACATGTGCGGGAGACAACTCCTGATGACGCTGAGGATGAGCACGTTATGAAAACAGTAAGGATCTGAAGGAGCAGCAAAGGGCCATCATGAGCCATCTCTCAAGGCAAGACCAGGCCATAATGGAACTAAAACAGGCATTGTCAAGTGCCACCAACAATGTGGATGGAAGAGGCCATGTTCCTCCCGGCACTCCCGCAAATCAAATAGCTCAAAGGGTTGATAACAACACCCCGAGGGAAGAAGTTGGCTTCAACGACACCGAGGGGATCGACAACGGATCCAGTAACGACAACGGCAATGATCCCTTCAAAATCGAATTCATGAGATTCATGAGGGAAATAAACGAGTGGATGGGACGCAAAAAAGTTTTGCGCTCGAATGGACCAAATTCCGGGCTCACCACCAGTATTGAAGGGCCCAGACTTGAAGAAGTACACTCAACTGCCGTTCAAATCGAGCTGAACACCAGAATTGATTTTGAAGTGGTTCAAAATGCCGGACATACCAAAGTATGATGGGACTTCAGACCCTTAGGAGCACATCACAACTTATACAATAGCAGTGAAAGGAAATGACTTGTATCAACATGAAATTGAGTTTGTCCTGCTAAAGAAATTCGGAGAAACCCTCACGATGGGGCCTTGACATGGTATTTACTCCTACCCGAACACTCAATCGATTCCTTTGAAATGCTCTTCTTTCATCAAGGCCCATGTCGGGGCCAGAAAGGTCCAGGACCGAAAGGCAGTCATATTCAGAATTTTGCAAGGAGAGTCCGAGTTGCTGCGCGAGTTCGTGATCATGTTCCAGAAAGAGAGGATGTTGTTACCAGTCGTGCCAGATAAATGAGCAAATGTGGCATTTACTAAAGGGTTTAACTTGAGGAGCTCCGAAGCCTCCCAAAAGATGAAAGAAAGCTTGCTCGAGGTCCAAGAAATCACATGGGCTAATGTCCATAACCGCACGAATCAAATATAAGGATAGAAGATGATCTGCTCGGGTTTTCGGTATCAATCAAAGGTCAGAATCGAGAAAAGAACAGGGATAAATCAAAAGATGATTTTGATGCAAATAGGCAGTCTTCTAAGGGCCGTTTATTGCCCTACGAGAGGACCAAAGGACGCAATAGCAACGGGTTCCGGTCGGTGGATAGCTTCGCCCCCGATAGAATGATTGACCGCAGCCAGAACAACAGGTTGTTGCAGGACAAAGAGGTAAATATTATTTGGGATTCCAGTTATCCCAGGCTGTCTGAATATAATTTCAATGTCAGCAGAGTGGAGCTGGTATCGGTGATGAAGAATATCAAGGAAGCACGGTTCCCAAGGCCGATGAGATTTGATCCCAGCCAGAGGGATCCTAATTTATGGTGTGAATATCATGGGTCTAATTTCCATCGAACTGGGAACTTCCGACATCTGCGCGATGAGGTAGAAACACTATTGAAAAATGGCCATCTTAGGGAATTCTTAAGCGACCAGGCCAAGAGCAATTATGGCTGCAGCCGAGACAATGCAGAACCACTGAAGATAGGAGAAGAGCCTCCTCGGTTAACTATCAACATGATTTTTGGGGGGAACAAGATCAATAATGTAACTTTCTCGGCATCTAAGAAGACAAAGGTATCAATGACTCATAGCAAAAGACTCCGGAAAGTCTCTGAAGATGACATCACCTTTATGGAAGAAGACACGAATGGACTTCTTCTAACGCACAATGATGCCCTGGTAATTTCTCTTAACGTTTTAGATTTCAAGATTAAACGTATTTTGGTTGACCCTGGAAGTTCAACCAACATCATTCAATGGATAGTGCTAGAACAAGCCAAGCTAACCGGAAGCATCATTCAGGCGACAAAACTCCACACCGGATTTAACTTAGCAGGTGTAACGACCTGGGGAGATCTTGCTACCTACGAATGCCGAAAGGGTCACGAAGACCACCTTATTTGAAGTGGTGGAGGGTGACATGGGCTACAACATAATTCTCGGTAGACCATGGTTACATGAGATGAAAGCCATGCCATCAACATATCACCAAATATTAAAATTCCTGACTCTAGATGGAATCAAACAAATAAGAGGGGATCAACCGGTAGGAAAGGAAATGAATGCGGTATCGGTTTCCACCGGTAAAGGGAAGGAACTCGACACATAGAAATTATAGGAATCAACAACCGCTCCCGAACCGAATGAAGATGACAAATGGGGGAGCCATCGGAATCCTACCAGGTACCAAGATATTTTAAGGTACCAGACGATATAGACACGACCAAGTCCATGGCAGAAGAACTCAAACAAGTGGTTTTGTTCAAAAAATTCCTGGAGAGAAAATTCCACCTGGGACAGGCCTCAACTCCGAGCTCATGTCAAGTTTTACTAATTTTCTTAAACCTAACATTGATTTTTTTGCATGTCGCATGTGGATATGACAAGTATCCTGGTAGAGGTGGTCGTGCACAAGCTAAGCTTGGACCCAATTATCTCACTGGTAAGGAAGAAAAAGCACCCGATAGTTGAGGTCAGAAACAGGTTTGCCAAAGAAGAGGTGACTCGATTACTTGACATCGGTTCAATCTGGGAGGAAAAGTATCCCAACTGGTTAGCTAATGTAGTTATTGTTCCGAAAAAGAATAATAAATTTTGAATTTGTGTAGATTACAAGAACTTGAATAAGGCGTGCCCGAAAGACTCGTTCCCACTTCCAAACATCGATCAAATGATTGACGTCACGGCTGGTCATGAGTTAATGAGTTTCCTTGATGCCTATTCCGGGTACAATAAAATTATGATGAACCCTAAAGATCAAGAATTTTTTTTGTTCATAAAGAACTTCGGCACATATTGTTATAATATAATGCCCTTCGGGCTCAAAAATGCCGGAGCCACTTATTAGAGGCTCGTGAACAAGTTGTTTGAAAAACAAATAGGTAAAAATTTGAAGTGTTCATTGATGATGTGCTGGTCAAGTCTTTGAATACAAGTGACCATTTAAAATACCTCCAGGAAACATTCGACATCCTAAGGAAGCACAACATGAAGCTCAACCTAGAAAAATACACGTTCGGAGTTAGCTTCGGTAAATGTTTAGGTTTCTTGGTGCCACAAAGAGAGATAGAAGTCAATTCCAATAAGATCAAAGACATTGAGGATATCCCAGACCAGCTGACAAGCATAAAAGAAGTCCAAAGGCTAATCGGAAGATTGGCCGCTCCAAGCGGGTTCATTTTTCGGTCTTCGATAAAAAGTCATCACTTCTTCTCACTTCTGAAGAAGAACAAAAAGAACTTTGAATGAACTCCATAATGCCAGCAGGGACTAAAAGACCTGAAATGATATCAATCGATCCCTCTGTTACTATCAAAATTGGAGGTAGACAAACAATTGCTAATATACTTAGCGGTCTCGGAGGTAGCAGTAAGTGTCGTTCTAGTCTGGGAGGATGAAAGTACACAATCTCCTATCTATTATGTTAGCAAAATTTTGACGGTGCAAAAACTCGTTATCCGCACCTCAAAAAATTGGCCTTAGCTCTCGTATTCGCCTCTCAAAATCTTAGGCCTCACTTTCAATGCCACCCTATAGTCGTCGTGACAAACTTTCCCTTGCGGAATGTCCTTCGTGAACTTGAGTCTTCATGGTAGGTTGGCCAAATGGGCAGTTGAAATTAGTAAATTTGATATTGAGAATAAGCCCAGGACTACGATCAAATCACAAGTTTTGGACGACTTCGTGGCCGATTTCAGTTTCGGGCTACTACCTTTGGCAGTAAAAGAAGTGGTGATGGTGTCGCAAAAGACATCAAGAGTTTGGACCCTGTTCACGGATAGAGCTTCCAATGTGAAAGGGTCCGGGCTTGGGGTGATCCTAATCACGCCTTCGGGAGAAACCCTGAGACAGGTTATACTGTTTCTTTGACTAACAATGAAGTCGAGTATGAGGCATTAATTGCAGGACTCTAATTGACCCGGAGACTTGGCTCCGAGGTCATAGAAATCAAATTTGATTCGTAGCTGGTGCTAAACCGAGTTTACGAGATCTTTGATACAAAGGAGGATCACATGCAATGATATTTGATTAAAGTTCAAACTTTGCTCACAGGGTTCCAAGAGTGGTCGATCACCCACATCCCGAGAGAAGAAAACATAGAATCGGATGCATTGGCCAACTTGGGATCGTCCACAGAGATGAAGGGATCATATTCCGATACTGTCGTACAACTCATGCATTCGGTGCTGGATATGGACAGTTATTGCGAAGTAAATACAACCAAACTAGTCTGGGACTGGAGAAATGAGATCATCAATTTCTTTGAGCACTAAAAGTTGCCCGAATACCCGAAGTCATCTGAGGCACTCCGCACCAAAGAAGCTCGTTACAGCTTTTGGGGAGGGCAGTTATATAAAAGGTCGTTCCAAGGCCCGTTGGCCTGATGATTAGGAGCCTTTGAGACTGACAACATCTTGAGAGAGGTTAATGAAGGAATTTGCGGGAACCATATTGGTGCAAATTCATTGGTCCAAAAATTAATTAGGGCTAGATACTATTGGCCCCGGATGGAGCAAGAAGCGAAGGTATTTGTTCTGAAATGCGACAAGTGTCAGTGCCGCGCACAGTTGGTGCACCAACCGACAGAACTTTTGCATCCAATACTGCCCCATGGCCATTTATGAAATAGGGGATGGATCGGGCCACTACCATTGGGTCCCGAAAAGGTAAGGTTTCTTTTTATTTTAACTGATTATTTTACTAAATGGTTGAAGAATTTCCTTACCAAAAAATCAGTGAGCGTGAAGTGGTCGATTGTTTGTGGGTAAACATAATTTGTTGGTTCGGAATACCAAAAGAGATTACCTACGACAATGGGCCACAGTTCATAGGCTCCAAGGTCACAAATTTTTTTGAAGACATGGAAATTAAAAGAATCACATCTTCGCCATACCATCCGAGCGCAAATGGGAAGGTGGAGTCAACCAATAAGGTGATTATTTAAAACCTCAAAAAGAGGTTGGAATCAGCCAAGGGCAAGTAGCCTGAAGAGTTATCAGGAGTGTTAGGGGCGTACCAGACGATGACCAAGTCGAGTACGGGAGAGACGCCTTTCTCTCTCGTATATGGTACAGAAGCTCTGTTCCTAGTGGAAATAGGAGAACCGACTTTGTAGTACTTTCATGTGGATGAAGAAACAAACAACGAAGCATTAGGACTTGGCGCACATAAGGATGATGGCCCAGAAACAAAGAATGCAAAGTTACTATAACCGGAGGGCTAATCATTGTTATTTCAAAGTGGGAGACTTTGTTTTGAGGAAAATGACTCAAAACACCCGGGAGCTCAATGTGAGAAAGCTGGGTCTAATGTAGGAAGGCCCATATCGGGTTTTAGTTGTTGCCGAGAAAGGGTCATATGAATTAGAGAACCAAAACGGAGTCAAATTGTCGAACAACTGGAATGTGACTCACTTCAAAAGGTATTATTGATGATGGGCACGCTTGTACTGAAAGTATGTATTGCACTCTTTTTTCCTTCGCCCAGTTATTGTTCCAATTAGATTTTTCTAGTAAGGTTTTTAATGAGGCAGCAACAGAAAACATACTACGAAAGAAACATCATCAATAGAGATAAGACTTTTAAATATTGAACTGACAAATCACTATGGGGTAGTTAAATAGTTTTTGGCTCGATGGCATATTCCTAATGGGAAGCGAAACTTGCCATCAAACCAAAGCCTATTCAACCGTTCACAAGTATTTTTCCTACAAGCCACTAGGGGGTGTCACACCTCCTTTTTCCGCCCCCGCGAGGGGTGAAGGAGTTTTTCCAATTAAAGAACAATCGAAACGGGATTTATTTATTTATTTCAGAGTCGCCACTTGGGAGATTTAGGGTGTCCCAAGTCACCGGTTTAATCCCGAATCGAGGAAAAGAATGACTCTGTTTAACAGTCCGCGAACCAGAAATCCGGATAAGGAATTCTGTTAATCCGGGAGAAGGTGTTAGGCATTCCCGAGTTCCATGGTTCTAACACAGTCGCTCAACTATCATATTCGGCTTGATTATCTGATTTAATACATGTTGAACCTATGTGCGAATTTTAACTTTTAACCGCTTTTGTCATTATTATTATTTTTATCAAGAATTGCAACATCGTGGAAATACATCTCGAACCACGTCACATCAATGCACCCGTGGTTTTTGGCACATTTCAACTCTGTTGAGATTGGGATTTGGGTCACATAAATGTGCACCCGAATTTAGAAAAATAACATTATTAAATACGCGCTTAAAGACTGACGCGTTGTTATTTTGAGAAAAGCCGTAAAGTTCACTATGCGGCCTATCCCGAAATCTATACATTCGAAATAACTATCCGTTGAGGGACCCGCAATTTATGTATTCTTGTTTGTCGAGGCTCGTCTTATTCATTATTTTTTAAAGGAATTTGCAACGTCATGGACATGCATCTCGAACCTCTCCTAAAAACCTCTCCTAAAATGTCTTCCAAAAATGTCTTCCTCATTCAAAAAAAATCCTCTCTCAAAACCTCTCCTAAAAATCGTCCCCCAAAAATGTCCTCTCCTAAAAATGTCCTCCCTTCTATGTCAAAATGACTTTTATTTATAGCAAGACTCTTGTCTTGAACCACTAACCCGAAATATTCTCCTAATTGCATGTCTTTCCCCCACTACTTAATGTTTTTCTTATTTAATTCCCTTGTCCCCCATGCCTACATGTTTTGTCCCCCACTATATTAAATAACTACATTATTCCCCACTAACTTATGTCTTGTCCCCCACTATATTAAATAATTATATCAACCCCCACTACTTCATGTCTTGTCCCCCACTATGTACTATTTTTAATATTATTAATGCCTAGTGGACGGAGCACTCAGATTAAATAATTGTTCAAATTTTTAATTCTAAAAATACCCCTCCGACCTTACTGAAATTACCATTTTACCCCTGAAAGTACTGCAATTTACCAATCTACCCCCATCAGCTATAACCAATTCCAACCAAAATACAGCAAATATAACCAATTTCTAAACAAATTCATACAACAAATCCCACGAACACAGATTGAATCATACAATATCAGATTAATGGGAATAAGTTAACCATATTGGAAACCAATCCTGGTTAACTTAGACAAAATAAATGAGCAAGGAGACAACAATATTAACAACAAAAGTGAACTGAAACAACATGAATCACAATTAACTGAATCGAAATGCAAACTGAAATCATATGATGAACAACAAAGAGCAGGAAACCAAACAATACACAAAACGAAAACATTTGAACCAATAACAATAATAAACGCTTATGGGAATAGCCACAGTTTTATACAAGACTGATTGAACTTCCTAACTTGAAATATGCAACGATACAAAGAAGAAGAAAAATCAGAATAAACCAAACATTTAATTTTACCCGGAACGAGAATTGAGCAGAAGATGAACGAAAGCTAACAACAACACAAAATAGATCGGAATCCTACCATATTAAAGGGATTGGGTTCGAATGGCAACCTCGACGCACTGCAACTCGACGACCTCGACTGTGTATGAACTATTTCGACAACCCCGACCAAAGCTCGAACAAACGAGATAGTTGGGTCTCGTTTTTGGACTAGAGGTGACGGGAAAAAGGTGAAGCAGTAGCGATGGGGTTTGCTTGGACGTGATGGACATGGTTGGACGTAGCAGAAGTAGTAGAAGTGAGCTGGGGAGGTTTGTTGGCGGAGCTGTTGGTCATTTGGACGGAGAAGATGAAGCAAACCCCACGTCCATGGCTGGAGCTCGGAGATGGCAGTGGTCATTCATGGCGGGGCTGTGCGACGAAGAAGCAACAGCGTTTGGATGGTGAAGCAGAAGAAACAACAGTGGTGGAGCTTGGGGCGAGGCTGTAACGATGGTGAGGCTGCAGCAATGGCAACTCACCAATGGCGGATGGGGAGGGTCGTTGGTGGTTGAAGCTGGTCGACGTTTTGCTTGGTGGAGCAGCTGGTCGTGAGGAGGAAGATGGTGGTGGTTTGGTGTCGCCCATGGCTGGACGTAGCAGAAGGCAGCTAGGGAGGTGGCGAACATGGAGCTCGACGAAGAAGGCGGCCATGGGAGCTCGAGCTCCATGACGATGACGAAGAAGATGAAGCAGCGGCAGCAAGTGACTGCTTCAGGTGGTCGTTTGGTCATGAGGTGTGAGTGTGTGTGTGTGTTTTGGAGTTTTGGAGATGGTGAAGGAGACGAGGCAGCCATGGTTGGGAGCTTGGAAGCTTGGAGAAGATGGAGAGAAAGAGGGGGGGGGGTGCGGATGGGTTTAGTTTTAGGGTTAGGAAAAAATGAAATGAAGATAGGAGGGGTTAGTTCATTTGGGGTTATGGTGCGGACCGGGTCGGGTCGACCCGGTGGGTCTTTGGGTTAGATAAAGGGTTATTTAATTTGGGTAGAGGTCCAATTCCGATTTTTCTTTATTTTTTTGCTCTCTTTTCTTTTACTTTCTAATTAATAAAACTAAAATTCTAATTAAGTTATAAACTAAATTAACTTATCAAAAATACTAACTAATTCCTAGCAACATTTATCATACATAATTAAACACCAATTAAAACAAAATTGCGCAATTTGACATTGAATGCTAAAAATGCAAACGATGCATATTTTTTGTAATTTTCATTCTAGTAAAGCAAACTTAATTACTCCTAATTGTAGAATTAAATCCTAAATGCAAATGTGACATATTTTTGTATTTTTTATTAATTTAACAAATAAACATGCATGGACAAATACAAATAATTATCCTAGAATGCCGCGAAAATTATCAAAATTGCACACAAAGGAAAATCGTTTTATTTTGAATTTTTTGGGAGTAATTCTTTCATAGGGCAAAAATTACGTGCTTACAGCTGCCCCTCTTTGTCCGAAGACACGAAGGGTTTTCGTGCAAAGATAAAGTGAGCAATTTTTGCCCATCCGAGTACTCCGTGTGAAGCATTTTTTGAAAAAGATTTAACCGAACATTTGCTTCAAAGGTTTCCTACATATCCATGGCTAGAAGGGAATCAGGTTAATGTAGTTCGGGAAGTTTTGGTAGCTGGGACTACCATGGGACTGCAATTTTACTGTTGTTGCATGCTATTATTACTGCTTGCCGACCACTTTATTACACTGTGCTGAAAGAAAACAAGAAGCTAGACTAAACTATAGTCTATGAATTACAAAATCTTATCTAGATCTTCAATCATGCTCTTGTGTCTCTTGTTGATTTGATGTCTTGGCGACTCCCCTGGCATTTCTTTACTTCTGATTTGTCTTGTGTTCTCCCTTGACTGCCGATCTCGAACTGCTTATGTCCTTCTCGGGAGCTTCGCATTATTCTTCCATCGAGTCTTGGACTTCCTTCCTCTGCTGGGGATTCTTGTTGCATCCTGCTGGGGATTTCGGTTGTATTCCTCTGCTTTACTGACTTGAAATGTATTCCTCTGTTATATGGGCGGGCTCCCAACTTCAAAACTTGAAATTTGAATCGCCATTCTGTCCTTCAGGGGAGGCTCCTGACCGCTACAAAATAGACAAAACAAAGGAAATTTTCTGCCCCAATTTGCACTAGGAAGATTTGTGAATTGTTAGCAATATTGTAAACCACTTATACTATATGCAATGGTGAGAGTAAACTAACGACTAGGCCAGCATGTGCGTCTCCTATGAGTAAAACCCGAAACTCTGACGAGCAAATGCGTTTGCTAAAAATAAAACCTGAATGAACCAAACTAGGAAGTGCGTCTCCTACGAGTAAAACTTGTATGAACCAAAATCAGGAAGTGTGTCTCCTAGTGGTAAACTCTCATTTTTAGGAAGTGCGTCTCCTAAAGCAAAAATATAACCCGACAAACCCAGACTAGGAAGTGCGTCTCCTAGGGGTGAAACTTCAATGATTTAAACTAGGAAGTGTGTCTCCTACGAATGAACTTAAATGAACCAGACTAGGAAGTGCGTTTCCTAGGAGAAAATCCCAATTTAGGAAGTGCGTCTCCTAAAGCAAAAATATATCTTGAACGACCTAGACTACAAAGTGCGTCTCCTAGGGGTAAAACTTCAATGATTCAAACTAGGAAGTGCATCTCCTATAAATGAACTTAAATGAACCAGACTAGGAAGTGCGTCTCCTAGGAGGAAATCTCATTTTAGGAAGTGCGTCTCCTAAAGCAAAAATATAACCTGAATGACCCAGACTACGAAGTGCGTCTCCTAGGGGTGAAACTTCAATGATTCAAACTAGGAAGTGCGTCTCCTATGTATGAAAATAAACTTAGGAAGTGCATCTCCTATGGGTAAAAATAAACTTAGGAAGTGCGTCTCCTAGGGGTAAAAATAAACTTAGGAAGTGCGACTCCTATGGGTAAAACTTTAATGATTTTAAACTAGGAAGTGCGTCTCCTATGAATGAAATCTTAATTTAGGAAATGCGTCTCCTATGCATGAAAATAAACTTAGGAAGTGCATCTCCTATGGGTAAAAATAAACTTAGGAAGTGAGTCTCCTAGGGGTAAAAATAAACTTAGGAAGTGCGTCTCCTATGGGTAAAACTTTAATGATTTTAAACTAGGAAGTGAGTCTCCTATGAATGAAATCTTAATTTAGGAAGTGCGTCTCCTATGGATGAAATAAACTTAGGAAGTGCATCTCCTATGGGTAAAAATAAACTTAGGAAATGCGTCTCCTAGGGGTAAAAATAAACTTAAGAAGTGCGTCTCCTAGGGGTAAAAATAAACTTAGGAAGTGCGTCTCCTATGGGTAAAACTTTAATGATTTTAAACTAGGAAGTGCGTCTCCTATGAATGAAATCTTAATTTAGGAAGTGCGTCTCCTATGCATGAAATCTTAGGAAGTGCATCTCCTATGGGTAAAAATAAACTTAGGAAGTGCGTCTCCTAGGGGTAAAAATAAACTTAGGAAGTGCGTCTCCTATGGGTAAAACTTTAATGATTTTAAACTAGGAAGTGCGTCTCCTATGAATTAAATCTTAATTTAGGAAGTGCGTCTCATATGCATGAAATTAAACTTAGGAAGTGCGTCTCCTAAGGGTAAAAAATAAACTTAAGAAGTGCGTCTCCTAGGGGTAAAAATAAACTTAGGAAGTGCGTCTCCTAGGGGTAAAATCAAACTTAGGAAGTGCGTCTCCTATGGGTGAAACTTTAATGATTTTAAACTAGGAAAGGCGTCTCCTGTGAATGAAATCTTAATTTAGGAAGTGCGTCTCCTATGCGTGAACCATATCCTTCTTCCTGAATTACCTTTTTACAGAACTGCTTTCCTTAAAAACTTGTGTTGTCTTCTCTCGAAACTGCTGGGGATAACACTGCTGGGGGATTATTTACTTACCTGTTGGGGGATAATACTACTGGGGGAACTTCCTTTCTTCCCCTTTTTTCCAAAACTACTTCCTTCAAAACTTTTCTCTCT
This sequence comes from Nicotiana sylvestris, assembly GCF_000393655.2. Taxonomy (NCBI): domain Eukaryota; kingdom Viridiplantae; phylum Streptophyta; class Magnoliopsida; order Solanales; family Solanaceae; genus Nicotiana; species Nicotiana sylvestris. The sequence goes on along the minus strand of NC_091057.1, from coordinate 57,021,963 downwards.
CAACATTGCTGAGGATAAAATGTTATCAGCTGGGGATAACACTGTCGAGGATAACACTGCTGGGGGATTTTGATTCCTTCAAAACTAGTGCTTCACTCTTCTGAAGGCTGCTGGGAATGACACTGGCCTTTTGCTTTTTCCGAGCACAAGTTTCATCCTTTTGTTCTGTCCGCTGGGGAACAACTTCCTTCATTAAAACTTGTTATGCTGGGGTAACACTGGTTCAAAGACGACTTCCCTTGAGACTGGTACTATCTTTATTCTTCCCCAAATGGGTACCTGACTTCCAGATAATTTTCTAAATGAAAGGAAAATTTTCTGCCCCAGTTTGGTAATCTCTCTTGTGGCATGCATTTCCGTCATCAATGCCATTTCCTTTACCTATTTCAAATCAAACAAAATTTGTTAGTTTAAAACGTGGTAGTTGGTTGCGATACTCCTCTGGGGATGGCTTTTCCCTTTCTCCTTCCCTACTCTGCGTTCCATTACACTATCAAAACTTGCTTGGGATGATATTATTTGCTGGGGATGATATTCCTACTGGTCTTAGAACGAATCGCCCTGCTTTGCGTCGTTCGGCTATCTTGAAACTTGGGTGATAACTTCCGACCTTATTGTCGATTCCTTATTCACCAACCTCTCAACGCTGTTTTCCATCTGACCATGTATCTTTTCCATGATAGCTGATTCCCCTTGAGGATTTTGCAATGTTTTGCTGATAAACCACATTCTTTTTTCTGCTGGGGATATCCCTCTTCTTTTGTGGCATAGCTCGGAAACTGGCATTTCCACGACCTTTTAGTCTCATATGAATTTCCCAAATCATGCCCATTGCTCTTCGCGTTGTTCTTTCTTGATTTGTCCGCGGGCTTTGGCCTTGAGGTCTATAACCTTTGATTTCGGCGGGGATATCCCTCTTGACACTCGTCCATCCTTTTGTCAATCACCTTTTGTTGGGGATATCTTTCTTGACACTGGCCTCACGCTTGTTCCTTCCTGACTTAGACCATTTGGATGTTCTAATCGGATCTGGTCTTGTATAATTGGAAAGCTGATGGCAGATTTTGAAGTCAATTCTCACTTGTTCTGACCAAACAGGCTCTACTGGGAAATTTTCTATGAAAGGAGGAACCGAAGAAAAGACAAAGGAAAAAGATGACACTTTAACAAGAGAAACTATAAATAAATAAAAAACCTATCAAACGCAGCTACCGACTCTAATGGTCATGACATGCACATGTGGCCTATCCTCTGCCATCAATCGTCTTTCAAGATCTTCATTTGGTGATTCCCCATCTGATTCTCAATCTTATTCGACTTGTAGTGCCCGAAGGGTTTTCACTATCCAGCCTCTCTCATTTTTTTTTTCTCTCAGCTTTCATCGCCTTATGGTGCCCGTGAAGATTTTCACCGATAAGACTCTCTCATTTGTATCACTTTCCAGCTGGGGATTGGGGTGTTACCCATAAGACTCTCTTTTTATTTCTTTTATGTTGGGGATCAAAGTCCTTTCTGCTGTGAATCAGAGTGTTATGTTCCCCGGGAAGACTCTCGTTTGTCTGACTTGGCATCTTTTGAACACTGATCAGAATGTCTTTCTTTGGACCGTAATGTGGGATTTCGGATAGGCTAGAAAGAAAGGGTTTTAAAGGCTCAAAAACAAATCAATTTGGGGTTCAAAATTACAACCTTCGGAACCATATTTGTTTACAACAAGCGCAATCCTTGCCCCAGTTTCTTGCTTGGAGATATTTTTTTTTTAATTTTTGTTACACTATGACCGAGCCGTGAGGCGCCTACGTATCCTTGTTGAGGAATCAGGTCAAACGTAGTTCCCAAATCCTTTGTTTTCTTTGTTATCATTTTTTCTTTTCTTTTCTTCTTTTTTTTTCTTTTTTTTTTGCTTTCTTTTCCTTTTTTTCTTTTTCTTTTTTTTCTTCCACATTTGTATTTCTAACCTTTGCTACTGATTTCGAACGAGGGGTATGAAAGAAAATAAATAAGGCTCAAAAGGGGTAACGAAGGATGAAGTGTTTAGATAGCAGAATAAAATGCCTTCGTCATTCCAGTCTTCAAAACATGCCAGGTGCAAATAACACAATTAAACAAAGATTTGTTGCCTCTTCTGATGGTGATGGACTTAACAATTATATTCACACATTTGCCTTTTCATTTGTCATATCTAAAGCACCGTTGGTCAACACTCTCACTCTTGACCCTCATGTCAATTTGGCGAATCCTGCCTTTAATGATTTTCTTTATGTTTTACTTGCCCCAATTCTACATGACTTGAGCTTCGAATAATCTCAAACCGTCCTTATTTCTTTTAAATGTTCTGATCACCTCTCAATGGTTTTATCATTACCTTTTAAGATTAGTCCCAAATTGTGTGCGCATGTCATGTCACTAGAATCGGCGCTGGACAAAATGATAAAAGAACTAAACAAAAAGATGACTGGAAATAATAAAAATCCGGATTTTGCATTAGACTAATGGTGAAATGGTTTGAATAACAAAACAAACAAAACAACTGGGGTACAACTTTGGACCAAACCTAAAACAAATCCTAGACAACACTAAACAAACCACTATGACGAAAATGGAAGGATAAGAGGGTTTGACATAAGATAATGTCCGTATTACAACCCTGCAAATAATTCGGACAACAGAAATGACAACAAAATAAACCACCAAGACTCCTCTCTAGCTACCAAGAGATGAAACGTCTTTCCGATTACCAAGCACGACATCTTAACCACTAGGTTCCCCATCGATATTGCCAAAACCATTAACAACTTCAATATCGTTAACTTCAGTCCGCAAATTCCCAAGCGGATTCACATGCTCCTTGTCATTGTCATTGATCACAATTACCCCTTCTTGAATCATTCTTTCTACTTCTCTTTTCAAAGTTACGACAATCTTCAATGCTATGCCCTTGGACATTAGAGTGGTACATGCAACGTACAGTAGGATCAAAGCCTTTTGCATATGGGTCTGGAGTATAGTCGAGGAGTGGCTCAATCAGGCCGGAATGCTTTAACTTTTCAAACAAGCTTGTGTAGGACTCCCCAATCGGCGTGAAACTATTTCTTTGCCTTTGTTCCCCTCCATGCCCCTGTTTTCTAGGGTCGTTGGGTGCTCGAAAACGTTGTGAAGGCAAGAATGCATTATGTGGTGCTGGCGCTCGCCATAGGGGGTGACCTGATGGTTGGACATGTGACCGGACATTGTTCGAAGGATAATACTGAGGTGGATTATGTGGAGCTCGGGGGAAGGTTTGGGCATGATAGGCGGAAAAGTGTGGCTCCGATGGTGGGTAGTAGGGTTGTATGGAGTGTGTGGATAATTTGGGTGATGGGGTTTGGGCTGGTAGTGAGGGGAAGGACCTCTGGATTTGGACCAAGTACCTGGTTCGACCGTTGCGGCCTCCTCTCTCTTCTTTCCGAGCGCACCTCCCGCGCCGCTCTGGATGGCCTGAGTGATTGCTTTAATTGCCGAATAGCTCAGGATTTTGTTGGATCCGAGTCCCTCTTCGATCATACCGCCAATTTTTACTACTTCGTTGAAAGATTTACCAACTGACGTCACCAGGTGACCAAAGTAAGTTGGCTCCAAAGTTTGTAAAAAGTAGTCCACCATTTCACCTTCCCTCATTGGTGGATCGACTCTTGCTGCTTGTTCCCTCCAACGGAATCCGAATTCCCTGAAGCTCTCTCCAGGATTTTTCTCAAGTTTTAACAGTGTGAGACGATCCGGGACGATCTCAAGGTTATACTGGAAGTGACCCGCAAATGCTTGTGCTAGATTGTCCCAGGTATACCACCTGCTAGGATCCTGCCTCGTGTACCATTCGAGTGCGGACCCGCTTAAACTTTGACGAAATAAGCTATCAGAAGCTCATTCTTTCCACCTGCTCCTCTCATCTTACTACAGAAACCTCGCAGATGTGCCATGGGATCACCATGCCCCTCGTATAGATCAAATTTGGGCATCTTAAAACCTGCCGGTAATTGCACATCAGGGAAAGGGCACAGATCTTTGTAGGCCACACTAACTTGGCTGCCCAATCCATGCATACTCCGGAAATATTGCTCCAGGCTTTTCATTTTACGAAGCACTTCATCCTGCTCCGAATTCATAGTCGTCCTCTCAGTTTCTGCCGGGAGTTGGAGGTGAGGGGTGTAAGTGTATGGTTCGGGTGCTTTAAAGGTTGGTTCAGGAGGATAATACTGGTTATCATGGGCCTGAAACAACGGCTCGCTGGAGGATCTTTGTAGTGTGGCTGGTGGAGGTGCCCCGAAGACGGGGACGATTGGCGGAGGAGGGTTTTGTTCGGGTGGTGGAGCTTGGGGATTATAGGAAGTTTCCCCTTGGTAGTATTGGGCAATGGGGAAGCTTGTTGATGGACCAGTGGGAGGGTCTTCCGGAGTCCGAGCCGGTAAGAAGGTAGGAGTAGGGGGAATGGTTGGTGATGTTTGTCCCCTAGCCCACGCTAGGTGCATCCCAGCTATCTCTTGTCTCAACCTGTCTACATCCTCCTTCATCATTTTCATCTCCGTCTTTTCTTCCTCAACACTATTTTCTGAGCCAGTCATGCTTTCTGGTATATGCCCTTTTGATCTTGTTTGATAATGGTATAGTGCCAGTACGCTCTAACAAACTAACTGTTTGGAATTGGACAAACAACAAACTTGTTAGCGTTATAGTTTTAACAGATATTGCAATTGCACGTTGGGGGATGCAATGTTCTTAGGCAGTTAACCATTTCTAATATGCTTTTGCTCTGACCGCATGCATCATCCCGTCTTATTTTATTTGTGCCTCTTCCGAGTGTTTCGGAGACCTCTCTTTTCTTCTAGATTGCCTACGTATCATGACCCCGCACGAATCAGACCAGGCGTAGTTCGTGCCCAATAAAAGATGAATAATAATAAAACATTTTTTTTTTGGAATTTTCAATTTTCATAATAAAACAAACTTGATTACAAAAGTTTAAAAACTGACCATACTAACAGACTTTGACAAAAGACAACAAACGGTCTCGAAAATCAAATAAACCGCATACTCTAATCAAAGAATTACAAACTCAAAAACAAACAGCCGGATTTCTCCCCCTATATGCCAATTTTAACCAAATGGTTGTTTTTCAGACGTGGCCACTTCTCAATTCCACATGAATTTTAAGGTCGGGAAGGATTATTTTATGACCTTTCACAAACTTGTTCGTTCTTTTACCGAAATAGCCCTTCGACAACTGAAAGATACTCTAAGACTATCTCGGCAAGGACGGTTTTAAGACACCACCGAAGCCGGACCGGCTTATTTTAACTAAAAACCAAACGGTATTCACTTGACCGCTGACTCTTTGTTTTTTTTCTTTTCAAATTACAATAAAAACCTGGTGTTGCAGACACGACCCTTCAGCGCCTCGGGGACGAAGATTTTTAAGGCTGTGTGGGTCAACTGGACTAAATCTAAAACAATGACCCAAAGGTGGCTGTTTATGCAAAGTCAGCCTTCCGGCGTCCCTTTCGGGAACATTCGGCTATTTTTGACAAAAACAGCGTCACCCGACTTCTTTATGATGAAATTAAAATTTGACATATATATTTTTTGGCTATTTTAGCAAAAGGGGAGGTTGGACATCACCCGACTTATTTATGACAAAAATTAAAATTTTGACATGTTTTTTTTAGCAAAAGGGGAGGTTGGACCCGATTAGGGCTGCCTACGTATCTCACATCCGGTGAGAATCAAACCAGCGTAGTTCGCCCAATTAACTGAACTATTTTAAAATAGGATTTTTTTTCATTTTTGGCAGCAAATAACAAAACCACTTTCAAAGCACGACTCTTTTCATTTTCATTTTAGGCATTTTCATAAACAAATAAAAAAACTATTTTAAAAATAAAACTCTTTTTCATTTTCATTTTTCATGGGAAGACAAACTATTTTCCTTTTCTATTTTTGAAAACTAGACCGAACAACGACTCCTTTTTTTCTATTTTTCCTTTACTTTTAGTAAAACGAACTAATAAAACATTTTTTCCATTTTCTCAAAATTTCGGCAGAGTTTCGACAGTATTTGGGCATTTGGTTTTTTTCAAAAATAAACAATTAACTCCCTAACCGCTATTTTTTTTCTTTTCCTCAATTTCACAATATTCCTGATATTCAAAAGCCGGTCAACACACAAGTCCGAATCAAATAAATGCACAAGTAAAAGTAAGTAAGATGCATCAGGATGGTCATTTTCATTTTTGGTACACCTGTCCTAGACAGACCCAACCCCTGTGTTGAGCCTCCAAAGTCAAATGCACGTGATGCAAACAAACGTTCCTACTAGGGATCCGGCATGAAGCTGAGTTATTCTAAGTGAAAAAAAACCTGAGGCATATTGTTCTAGCCCTGGCTTACCCAAGTGGACAGCTTGAGCCGAAATGGGGGCAACGTACCGGGAGCACGAAAGTCTGCCCGGCCTAGTTACTTGTCCCAACTTCGTCTTATTTGGTATGACTTCTAACAGAAAGGTGGGTCACGCGCACGTGTACACCATAAATTTAGAAGACTCAGAAAGAAGAAGAGTTTCGTAGCAGTTTTATACACAATTCAGATAATATTAAAGCGGTAAAAGCATCATTTAGCATATTAAGCATAAACATGTAAAAATCAGATAAAACCAAATATAAAAATTTATCTAAGCTCGAATTTCTAACCCTGAACTAGTGGTTCTGGGTTGTCATATCCCCAGCAGAGTCGCCAGAGCTGTCACACCTCCTTTTTCCGCCCCCGCGAGGGGTGAAGGAGTTTTTCCAATTAAAGGACAATCGAAACGGGATTTGTTTATTTATTTCAGAGTCGCCACTTGGGAGATTTAGGGTGTCCCAAGTCACCGGTTTAATCCCGAATCGAGGAAAAGAATGACTCTGTTTAACAGTCCGCGAACCAGAAATCCGGATAAGGAATTTTGTCAACCCGGGAGAAGGTGTTAGGCATTCCTGAGTTCCGTGATTCTAGCACAGTCGGTCAACTGTCATATTCGGCTTGATTATCTGATTTAATACATGTTGAACCTATGTGCGAATTTTAACTTTTAACCGCTTTTGTCATTATTATTATTTTTATCAAGAATTGCAACATCGTGGAAATACATCTCGAACCACGTCACATCAATGCACCCGTGGTTGTTGGCACATTTCAACTCTGTTGAGATTGGGATTTGGGTCACATAAATGTGCACCCGAATTTAGAAAAATAACATTATTAAATACGCGCCTAAAAACTGACGCGTTGTTATTTTGAGAAAAGCCGTAAAGTTCACTATGCGGCCTGTCCCGAAATCTATGCATTCGAAATAACTATCCGTTGAGGGCCTCGCAAATTATGTTTTCTTGTTTGTCGAGGCTCGTCTCATTCATTATTTTTAAAGTAATTTGCAACGTCATGGATATGCATCTCGAACCATGTCACAATCAATGTACCCGTGATTAGAGACACATTTCGACTCCGTTGAGATTTGGATTTGGGTCACATAAATGTGCACCCGAGTTTAAGAAGGTAAGATTATTAAAATGCATGCCTAAAGCGATTAGCGTATTATTATTTTGGGTAAGGCCGTGGAGTTCGCTAAGCGGCCTATCCCGAGTTCTAAGTAATTAACACATACATTTTTGTGAGGGCCCCGCAATCTGTGCGTTTTATTTGGCGAGGCTCGGCTCGTTTTTATTTAAAGGGATAAACCTACAGCGACTACATTTTTCTATTAAGTTCGTCTCTAAAATAAAAGAAAATCTCCCAATTAATTACATGCTAAAAAAAAAGGGACGTAACTTATTAGTTATTAGTTTACGGCTAATGCAAATGGAAAATTGCAATCGAGTTTGTATAAAGAGAGATTGCTTTCATTCTATATTCTATTATTTAATAACACTAGAACATGAGATTGACACACGATAATATCAAAACAAATTGACTATTCTTTGATTAATTTAAACTAAAATTATTAGATGAAGGAGTTATTATACATATGCAACCCCATTACTCATTAATCGGTCAACTACATTTTTATACAAAAGAAAGGAAAACTCTATTTAAGCATAAATCTAAATAGGAGGAATTCAACAGGAACAAAGCCTGGTCAATACTTCATTTCGCCTCAAACCGAGAGTGTACAAATGTGTACCTGGAAATGGCAGTACAAGAAGAAAAGAAGGAGGAGTCAGCAACAGTAATAACACAGCAACGCAACAGCAACCCAACAGCAGCAATTCAAACCAGATTCAAGGCCCAGAAAACTTTGAAGAAAACCAAACAAGCTCAATAGAACAAACCCAAAAGTTTGTGAAAAGACTAAACAACAACAACCCACGCGTGTATTAAACCCGAAACACTCGTTTCTCACTTTGCTTTTGTTTTCTCTTTTTCAACTCTCCAACACTCTTGAGATTTTCAGAATGTCTTCCTCATTCAAAAAAAATCCTCTCTCAAAACCTCTCCTAAAACTCGTCCCCCAAAAATGCCCTCTCCTAAAAATGTCCTCCCTTCTATGTCAAAATGACTTTTATTTATAGCAAGACTCTTGTCTTGAACCACTAACCCAAAATATTCTCCTAATTGCATGCCTTTCCCCCACTACTTAATGTTTTTCTTATTTAATTCCCTTGCCCCCATGCCTACATGTTTTGTCCCCCACTATATTAAATAACTACATTATTCCCCACTAACTTATGTCTTGTCCCCCACTATATTAAATAATTATATCAACCCCCCACTACTTCATGTCTTGTCCCCCACTATGTACTATTTTTAATATTATTAATGCCTAGTGGACGGAGCACTCAGATTAAATAATTGTTCAAATTTTCAATTCCAAAAATACCCCTCCGACCTTACTGAAATTACCATTTTACCTAATCAATTCCAACCAAAATACAGCAAATATAACCAATTCCTAAACAAATTCATACAACAAATCCCACGAACACAGATTGAATCATATAACATCAGATTAATGGGAATAAGTTAACCATATTGGGAACCAATCCTAGTTAACTTAGACAAAATGAATGAGCAAGGAGACAATAATATTAACAACAAAAGTGAACTGAAACAACATGAATCACAATTAACTGAATCGAAATGCAAACTGAAATCATATGATGAACAACAAAGAGCAGGAAACCAAACAATACACAAAACGAAAACATTTGAACCAATAACAATAATAAACGCTTATGGGAATAGCCACAGTTTTATACAAGACTGATTGAACTTCGTAACTTGAAATATGCAACGATACAAAGAAGAAGAAAAATCAGAATAAACCAAACATTTAATTTTACCCGGAACGAGAATTGAGCAGAAGATGAACGAAAGCTAACAACAATACAAAATAGATCGGAATCCTACCATATTAAAGGGATTGGGTTCGAATGGCAACCTCGACGCACTGCAACTCGACGACCTCGACTGTGTATGAACTGTTTCGACAACCCCGACCAAAGCTCGAACAAACGAGATGGTTGGGTCTCGTTTTAGGATTGGAGGTGATGGGAAAAAGGTAAAGCAGTAGCGATGGGGTTTGCTTGGACGTGATGGACATGGTTGGACGTAGCAGAAGCAGCAGAAGCGAGCTGCGGAGGTTTGTTGGCGGAGCTGCTGGTCATTTGGATGGAGAAGATGAAGCAAACCCCACGTCCATGGCTGGAGCTCGGAGATGGCAGTGGTCGCTCATGGCGGGGTTGTGCGACGAAGAAGCAACACCGTTTGGATGGTGAAGCAGAAGAAACAACAGTGATGAAGCTTGGGGCGAGGCTGTAACGATGGTGAGGCTGCAGCAATGGCAACTCACCAATGGCGGACGGGGAGGGTCGTTGGTGGTTGAAGCTGGTCGACGTTTTGCTTGGTGGAGCAGCTGGTCGTGAAGAGGAAGATGGTGGTGGTATGGTGTCGCCCATGGCTGGACATAGCAGAAGGCAGCTAGGGAGGCGGCGAACATGGAGCTCGATGAAGAAGGCGGCCATGGGAGCTCGAGCTCCATGACGAAGACGAAGAAGATGAAGCAGCGGCAGCAGGTGGCTGCTTCAGGTGGTCGTTTGGTCGTGAGGTGTGAGTGTGTGTGTGTGTTTTGGAGTTTTGGAGATGGTGAAGGAGACGAGGCAGCCATGGTTGGGAGCTTGGAAGCTTGAAGAAGATGGAGAGAAAGAGGGGGAGAGGGGGGCGGATGGGTTTAGTTTTAGGGTTAGGAAAAAATGAAATGAAGATAGGAGGGGTTAGTTCATTTGGGGTTATGAGGCGGACCGGGTCGGGTCGACCCGGTGGGTCTTTGGGTTGGATAAAGGGTTATTTAGTTTGGGTAGAAGCCCAATTTCGATTTTTCTTTATTTGTTTGCTCTCTTTTCTTTTACTTTCTAATTAATAAAACTAAAATTCTAATTAAGTTATAAACTAAATTAACTTATCAAAAATACTAACTAATTCCTAGCAACATTTATCATACATAATTAAACACCAATTAAAATAAAATTGCACAATTTGACATTGAATGCTAAAAATGCAAACGATGCATATTTTTTTATAATTTTCATTCTTGTAAAGAAAACTTAATTAATCCTAATTGTAGAATTAAATCCTAAATGCAAATGTGACATATTTTTGTATTTTTTATTAATTTAACAAATAAACATGCATGGACAAATACAAATAATTATCCTAGAATGCCGCAAAAATTCTCAAAATTGCACACAAAGGAAAATCATTTTATTTTGAATTTTTTGGGAGTAATTCTTTCATAGGACAAAAATCACGTGCTTACAGGGGGTGGTTAGATAATCTTTTGCTCGATAGCAAAGTTCCTAACGGGAAATGAAGCTTTCGATCGAACCAAAGATTATCCAACCATGCACTAGTATTTTTCCTTCAAAGGTGCAAGACCTCCAATGTTCCAATTCGCATTCTTCACATTCGAACACTGGGAAAGAACAATATTAGTAAGCAAGAGGATAAAATGGTATTAATCTTTTGAGCAAAGTATAGTATTAGCTTGTCAAAAAAATCGTGTCCTCTACATTGGATGAAGAGCTCACTGTTTATAGTTGCGCCTAGGGAACAAGGTCCTATTATCAAGCTCTTCTTAAATGATAATTATGAGGGTCATTGAAGAATGTGAAACGGTAGGCAGTAAGTGCCATATTCTCTATAATGGACCATGCACTTAATGCTATAGAATATTCTCCACTAAATGCTACCATATGGAAGGTATTTAATTGGCGTTTGTGAATACCATTATCTTCGAGATCGTTGCCTTCGGAAATGATTGTCTTTTGTCTTTGGCTCCACGTATCGCTTTCTCATGCGAACATTTAATACTAATATATTTTACCCTATACAGATAATCCCCTTACTTTCCGATGGCATAACCTTATATCACTGGGAAGTTAGTAAAGATACCTTTTTTGGCGGAAAATTCTCTAACCTCCTCTAAAAAGTTTTTGATGGTTGATTAGACGCATGTCTCTCTGCATTTAATTCCTCGAACACGCTTCATCCCACAATTCAGCAACACTTTTACCGGTTATCAAGGTAATTATGGCCATGATTTTAGCCTCCTATTCTTTTACTCATATGTATCAAACTTCTCCATTTACACTTTATAACTTTCCAAACTCTCTCAAACTCTCTTTACTCAACTAATATTTATCTTCAACTTTCTCTAATCTTTTTCTTCAGAAAAAGTCCATTTCTCCCTTCTGGTAACAATGACCTCTACTTCAAGAAATCCCAATTCCAGAAAGAACAAAGGTGGTGTTGATGATGCTACTCCCATCGCGGCGAGCACCATTATTCTAAGAAAACTCATCACAACTAAGGACTTTGAAGAAAAGTATCCTTCCGCTAACCCCCGCACATGTGTTGCTGGCGTGTATCCTTCTTTTATCCGTCCTTCTATCATTCCTGTTGTGAAGAAATACTGTCGTTGTCATGATTTAAACATCATTTCTCTTGACCTAGCGGAGCGGATAACCTTTGTCACACCTCCTTTTTCCTATACCCCCGAGAAGGGAGTATATAAGGGAGTTTTTTCCAACTTAAAGTGACAATCGAAACGGGATTATTTTGTTTAAAATTCAGAGTCGCCACTTGGGATAATTTTTTGGTGTCCCAAGTCACCGATTATAAATCCCGAATCGAGGAAAGATTGACTCTATTTTATAGTCCGCGAACACAGAAATATGGGTAAAAATTCTGTTAACTTGGGAGAAGGTGTTAGGCATTCCCGAATTCCGTGGTTCTAGAACGGTCGCTCAATTGTTACAATTGGCCTACTACCTGATTCTAATACATGTTTTAACCTATGGTACAACTTTAACTTTATAGCCATTTTTATTCATTTTTAGGAAAATTGTAACGTCATTTAAAATATTTCTTGAACCACGTCACATAAATGCACCCGTAGTCCGCAACACATTTTATATAACATTGTTAGGATTTGGATTTGGGTCACATAAATGCGCACCCGAGTTTAGGAAGGTAAATTATTAAAATAACGCGCCTAAAGCAACTACACGTTTGCAACTTTGCGAGGGCCACAAAAATTCGCTAAATGGTACGCCTCGGTTTCTAAAGGATTAATATTAATCAAGTGAGGGCCATAAATTATATGTTTGGCTAGTAGGCACAACTCAAATTAACTATAAGGATCTACAAATTAAATAAGGCTTAAGGAAATTAGCTACTCGAATTTAAATCGTTAATCTAAAGGCCCGAGCTAGAGGAGATCCAATCCATTTTTCATTTCAAAGTCTGAGCCTAGCTTGAAGCCCACTAACCCATTGCTACGACAAACGTAGAGGCACAATTGGGCTCGCCATGAAGCCCAGAGTAAGAACTTAGCACAGAAATGAAATCCTGGTGTGCATGGACCTATGCCGATAACCAACATAATGCTTCATTACTATATTTGAGAAAATCCTACATTGTTCATACAACTTCAAATCTGAACCAAACATTAACATACATTAAGCACATGTAAATTACATTCTGAGCTCAGTATATGTATTCCATGGTAAAGTATAATTTTCGATTATGACAATAAGCCTTTGCACCAATTGCCCATCATTTAATATCCAAAATCGACGATTACAAACTCCTGCAACACCTAATTCAGACATGATGCATTTAGCAAGACTGCACCGACTCGAAACCTTTCAAAGAAGAAGAAGGACCAAAGCGATGAACTGATTTAAATCTAGAAGTCTTCAAATCTAAATTCAGATTCAGATTCGTTCGAAAATTCCATTTAAAATTCAAAAGCTCAATATATGAACGAAACAGAACTACTTAACAAATTATGCAACCGTCGAAACAAATTTCGAGCTACATAGGAACAAACTTGAACATGATTAATGAGAAACAAGCCCAAACCAAACCATTAGAACAAAGGTCTGAATTGACATGCACTCAAACCATGGCTGCAAAAAAACAACCAAAGAGCCAAACAGTTTCAGCTAATCAAACTGAAAACCCCAGTCCTTAATTAATACATGTTCTATCTAAAGCACCATTGAACCTCTTATATTCAAACGAGTTCAAATCCAGCATTTGACATCAATTGCATATCAGGGAATGGGATATTCAGAACAAGCTAGACTAAAGCAAAAATATGAATATGGAAAAGGCAATAGTAATTACAACAAAAACTACTGCGTTTTATTCAAACTCAACTTGGTTTATAGCCATTTACACAAAACTCAACCAAGCTCAACCATAGTTTCAGAAGGGTACGTGGAATTCAAAGGAGAAGCAAAAGAAATGAGGAATTAGTAAGCACAACAGCAGCGAAAGTCAGTTCTGATCTCCAGCAGTGGAACAATAGACTCAAAACCAGACAGCTTCCCAAAATTAGCTTTGAAATCCGAAAAAAAACTTAGACCATTTTTCATTCGAATGCTGGAATTTATGGTTTTCAAGAATTCTAGCTAATGGGAATGATCAGAAATCCAGCAAACAAACCAAATTTTGAGCCATTTCCAACCAACCATACAGGGAATTTAAAGGATTTTTCAGAGTTTTAGCCCTTTCAATTTTCAGCAGTTTTTCGGTCTCGCCCCCTGGCTTGTTCAAGAAGAAAATGTGCCTTTATAGGCAAGCTTTTAGGGCTGCAGCAGTGCAATTAGTTTTGCACCCTAATCCCTTTCTAATTTTTATTTTTGCTTAGAAAACCTTCTTCAATTTTTGCTTTCGCTCAGAAATCCTTAGTGTAAAATTCAGAACTTCAGTTTAGTCCCCACCCCAGCTTCCAAGAAGCTTCCTAATTTAGTTAAGAGAGATCCCCTTACCCAATTTTCCTAAACTACCCTTTTAAACTTCTGTTTTTACTTCAGAAACCAAATGGGTCAAATTGATCCAATGACTTAATCCCTAAACGAATGGGCTGTTCTTGGGATGGGTCAAATAAACTAAGGTCCCAAGAATTCCATCCAACCCATGAGTGTTCTGAGACCCCAAAAGCCTGACCCAAAGGATTAGCACTCAAACGAAGGCCCCCAAAAAAACACAATCAATTAATACTAATTAAGATAGAAAACCGAATTATTTCTAACCCTTTAAGAAAAATTATCCAATATTAACTCATGGCTACTGCTTAATGAATTTAATCTAATTAGAGACAAAAACATAGGGAAAAGAAAAGAAAAAGAAAAAAAAAAGAGATGGAAGAAAAGCATTCCGGAAAAGACATGGACAAGGAATACCTGAGTTCAGAGACAAACGGGCTTGAAAGGCTTATCCGACAACTTCCGATCTGACCTAAAACTGGTATTAGTCGACTCTTCTCTTTGAGAACATACGAACAATACTAATTTCAAGCCCAATCATTCATAGAAAACTTGAAAGCTTGAAATATTTTCTTCTCTTCATTTTTTAGATTTGAAACTGACCCGATTCGGCGAGGATTCGGGGAGAAATGGTGATGGATTAGGACTCAGGGATGGGTCGTGGTTGCATGGTTGGATTTTGGTAGTGGTTTGAGCTCCGCCGTCGGCCGGAGATGGTGAAGAAATTTAGGGCTTGAAATGGGGGAGATGAAGTGAAGGGGTGATTGGAACTGACTTATCTCTAAGGGAATTTGGACAGTCTTAAATGACAATGGAGAGGCATTTTAGGCCGTTGGATGAGACGAGATGAAAGGCCAAGATTTGTTGAAGCTATATTGAACTCAAAACGACGTTGTTCTACTCCTATACTGCGTCGTTTCTAGGGTCTTAGGGGCTGAAGGCTTCAGGTCGGGTATGGGACCAATTTGGGGCGGGTTTTGGAGGAAATGACGTTGGGCCTGAGTAAAACAAGGCAGCCCAAATTCTGATCCTTCTATTCTTTTGTACTCCTATTTCAAATCAAAATTTCCAATAATTCTTTTCCTTCTTTATTTTTTTTTCAAAGTTAAATTTAAATCTAAATTAAATCCTAAAACCTAATTAACCTATCAAAAGCACTAATTAAACCTAAATAATAGTTACCACAATTAATAAAGAAAAAAAGTTTAAAAAACTACCCAAAATTCAAAATTAAAATTAAAAGTGCAAACTAAACTATTTGTTTTTTGTAATTTTTCCATTTTTATAAACAACTAATTTGCTAATTAATCTTAACATATGGAACTAAATACTAAATGCACATGCCACGTATTTTTGTATTTTTCATTAATTAAACACAATTAACATGCACCGACAATATGCAAATAATAACATAAAATGCCACAAAAAAATCCAAAAAATTGCAAACAATGGAAAAATTATTTTATTTTGAATTTATGGGAATAATTCATATATGGAAAAAAATCACATGCTCACAACCTTACCCAAGAAGGGTTTCGCGTATTTTTATATGTATCCCTTTACTTTGGGACCATTCTCCTTGAGAGGGGTGCTCGACTCCGTTATTATGGAGTTCTACATCTAATATCAGGTATGCCTGGCACAGGTAAGTCCTTATGTGTGGAGGACAATTTCTTGTCTTCGACGTCTATGCTAGGAGACGGAAACCTTTATTCACTCAAGATTTTTTTTGGGGAATGATAAATTTCAGCAAACGTGGACACCATGCTTTGCTAACCAGCATGGATAATGACAAAGACTATGGGTGGATGGAGCGGTTCGTTGCAGTTGCCACTAGGGACATCATTCCGACCACAATTCCATCCTTTCTGGAATTATGGAACCGTACTCGTAAGTTCACTGTTTGTCTTTTCTTCTAGTTAAAGATCACCCCATGTTGTTACTGATCCCTCTTCTTTCACTTATTTCAAAATCTTGGTGGAGACCACCTAGGGTTGAAGGCTTAGAACAGTGGGTCTAGAAGATTTTGGATGTCACTACGCCTGAGACCCGCACGTGAAACAAATTGGCTCTTAAATATGGGTGGAAGGACACAAATATGGTAGGTCGAACTCATATTGTCTTTACCCTTCGTATAGGAAGATTGATTAACCTTTCTCTCCTATTTAATTCAGGTCTACCTCAGTGCCCAGTTGTCGTCATATTTAATTCAGGTCGAACTCATCTTGTCTTTGGCTGATCTATCTAACGCGGCGAGGCTGCTGCAGGAGGCTTTTACCCAAACAGGTATCTTTGGGCCTACTTCTGGTGCAAGTGCTTCTTCTCGGAGCCCCCGTTCGGAGAACAAGCACCCAAAAAGGCGCCATTCCTCCACGATCGAGGGAAAATATAAAAAGTCAAAGGGTGTTGTGCCCGAGCCGTCTATGGATGTTGTGGTGATGAGCGTCGTGATCGAGCCGGCCATAGACACCATGATGATCGATGATGATGGAGGAGTCGTGATGAGGGGGCTTCTCTACATAGAAAATGATGACCTTCATTAGCTCAATAGAATGCTTAATCTGTTGAACTAGTCACGCCAATCGAGGATGATGCCTCAATACTCTAGCGGGAGAATAATGTAGTGGAAGATGTCAATTCTTGCTTCCAAGTCCCAGTCGTTGTTCTTGGTACCATGAGGCTAGGTACCGGGTCTCTCCCGTCCTTGGTTGATGAGCAATTGAGAACTAGCACTACTGTTGCCGCAGCTGCTTCGCAACCTACAATGCCATCAGCTTCAACTCCTTCTTCACCAACTCTGCCTTTGCCACAAGCAATTGCTACATCATCTCCACTGGCCGCAGTAATCCGAGAGGAGGATGTCCCTCTTCCCCAATCCCCAGTTCATGGGAATTTGGGGCACAACTATTCTCCCCCTCCGAAGATCCCAAAGGAGGATGAGCGTCTCCCTCTCGGTTTCTACCAGATGCCTTCTGATATGCCGGCCGATGAAACTTTCTAATTATTTGAAGCCTCTGGCTTCAGAAAAAGATAGGAATAAAATACAATCTCTCTCGGGAGAGTGTTTCTTGACCAATGCCATGCACAACGCAGCGGCAGTACAATCTTTGTCTCCTTTGTTGTTTCTTCTATCATTGTTATGGTAAGGTTTTGAGTTTGCATTTCTATTTTGCAGGCTAAGTTTCTTGATTTTGAGGACCTTCAAAGGTTGATTCTTGATTAGGAGGAACTCAACTTCGAGTGGGATCATTTGTTGGCCGAGCGTGATTAGATTGTTGCCCGCTTTTCTGAACTAGAAGCACGAGCTGCTGAGGCTACTGAATTGGAGGATCTGTTGCAGTAAAGCGAGCAAGAGGTAGTGAACCTTAGCCAAGAGACGGCCCAGATAAGGGCATAATTTGAAGAAGCTATTGCTAAATGGGTCGAGGTCCACAATGTCGTTCTTGCTGCATCCGATCGCGAGGTTTCCTCTACTGAAAGACTGAATAATTTGGAGGCGGCCTTGAACTCCAAAGTCAAAGAAGTTGCTGTTGTCGAGTAGAAGTATGCCCAGTTGGAAGAGAGACATAAGAAAGTTATATAGCATAATAGAGTTTTTAAATCTACTATTCATGAGCTCGGTGTCAGGCTCCGAGCCACTAGATCTGAGCGAGATAACCTCTCAACCGAGGTTGACCATCTTAAAGAAGAACTTCAGCGCCAAGCGGCCTCTCTCATTGTTGAAAAAACATATACTATGTATAGGCTAGCATGAGGAGAAAAACCTTGGAAGAGGCCAAAGCGGGCGTCATTGACTTTGATGACGATATTGCCAAGGCTCGTAGGCTGGAGTTAACTGCTCGAACGGGTCCTCCGGTCCAGTCTGATGCTACCGACTCTTCTGGTTTCGATTTTGAGTACCTGAGAATTGAAGAAGAAACGAAAGGTGATGATGCTGAAGGCCAGGATAGTAAAGGTCAAGATATTGAGCCGGCGGCGGATCCGCCTACTTCTCCCAGGGGTGCAGATGCTTCTATTCCTCCGGATTCCGGGGGTGCAGTAGTTTAGTTTTTTGCTTTCTTTTCTTTGTATTTGTGCTACTTGGCACGTTTGCTGTGAATTGAAGTACCTTTTCATTTAAGTATTTGTGCAAGTTTTTTCTCTTTGCATCGAATTATGCAAGGCTTCAGGTGTATTTTTCCCAGAATTTAGATTCTGGGCATAAGTTCTCTCGGAATCAATCCTTTGCCATGAGATTTTCATAAGAGAGGGACCTCTTATGTTTACGGTGCTTATGAAGAGGACGTCTACTATTCATTATGACATTAGCATTTTAAGTACTTGTTTAACTTTCAAATGATAAAATTAATTGATCGTTCAGACAAGAAACAAGATAAAAATAAAAGGAATTTACTTTACTCCTTCCATTTTCAAAAGTACATAGGCATTCATTGTGCTAAAATTAAATTGTCATTACTTGTGGCTAACTTGTACAACTTGTTTCTATGGGATTGACGCGCAGTCCCCGATCCCGATGATACAACTTTGTTTTTCGGGTTTCGAGTTCCCGATCAATATGGGAGTCATTGTTGTCGTATTCGTATATCATTCCCCCTAGTGTTCGAATGCGAAGAATGCAAATTAGAACACTGGAAGTTTTGCACCTTTGAAGATTCCACTAGTGAATGGTTAGATAATCTCCAATTCGATAGAAAATTTCACTCCCCCTTAGTAACTTTTGCTATCGAGCCAAAGATTATCTAACAATATCCTAGAGGCTTGCACATGTGAACGGTTGGGTAATCTTTGCCTGACAACAAACTTTACTTTTGGTAGGAACTTTGCTACTGAGTAAAAGACTATCTAATCGCTTCGTAGTTGCTCGTTGTTTGCATGCCTTGTCATTTAAAGGTCTTATTTCTGTTAACGAAGCTTCCTTCATAGTATGCTTTCCATTGTTGCCTCGTTAAAACCCTTGCCAGAAAAAACCCAATTGGGAAAAACACTAGGTGAAGGAAAAAAGAGTGCAGCACATACTTTCATCAACAATAGTATTTTTTTAGGTGAGCCACATTCCAGTTGCTCGGCAACATTACTCCGTCTTGATTTTACAATTCATATAACTCTTTCTCGGTGACAGCTGAAACCCTACTGGGGCCTTCCCATGTTAGACCTAGCTTTCCTGCGTTGAGCTCCCGGGTGTTCTGAGTTGCTTTCCTTTAAACCAAGTCTCCTACTTTAAAATAACGAAGGTTGGCTCTTTGATTATAATATCTTTTCATTCTCTACTTTTGGGCTACCATCTTTATATGCGCCAAGTCCCTACATTCATTGAGCAGCTCCAACTTGACCAATATTGCTTCTTTGTTCGTTTCTCCATTCGCCCGAAAATATCTCAAGGTAGGTTCCCTAACTTCCACCGGGATCAAGACTTCTGCTACGTACACAAGAGAGAAAGGAGTTTCCCCCGTGCTTGATTTGTCCATCATTCGGTACGCCCATAGTGCTCCTGGTAGCTCTTCGGGCCATTTTCCTTTGGCCGCTTCCAACCTCTTTTTGAGATTTTGGATAATCACCTTGTTTGTTGATTCTGCTTGACTGTCTGTGCTTGGGTGATAGGGTGATGATGATATCTTTTTGATTTTTAAGCCTTCAAGGAATTTTGTGACCTCTACGCCTATAAATGGTGGCCAGTTGTTGTAGGCTATCTCTTTTGGTATCCTGAATCTGCAAATTATACTTTCCTACAAGAAATCTACAACTTCACATTCACCGATCTTCTGATAAGGACCAACTTCAACCCACTTGAAAAAATAGTAAGTTAAAATAAAAAGAAATCTTACCTTACCGGGGGCTGGTGGCAATGGACCGACTATATCCAATCCCCATTTCATGAACGGCCATGGCAACAAAACTGAGTGTAGTGGCTCTACCGGTTGATGTACCAACAATGCATAGCGTTGACATTTATCGCATTTTTAAACATAAGCCTTGGCGTCTTGTTCCATCCGGGGCTAGTAGTATCCTGAACTAATTAATTTTAATACTAAGGAACCTGCGCCTGAGTGATTCCCATAGATGCCTTCGTGGACTTCTCGCATAACATAGTTGGCTTCGAAAACCCCAAACATCGGACCTTGACCTCCCTTGAAGTTGTATCGAGCTGCTTTAGTGCACAACACTCGAGATGCCTTAAGATCTTCAGGAAATTTTCCGTTCTCGAGATAATCTATGATCTCATTTCTCCTACCCCAGACCAAGTTGGTCACATTAACTTCGTAATAGTTGTCTGCATCCAATACCGAATGCATAAGCTGTGCGACCGTACTGGAGTCTGATCCCTTCATTTTTGTTTACGATCATAGATTGGCTAGTATGTCTGCTTCCACATTCTCTTCCCTCGGGATGTGTGTAATTGACCATTCCCTAAACCGAGCGAGCAGAGCCTGGACTTTCACTACATATTGTTGCATGCGTTCCTCTTTGGCTTTGAATATCCCATAGACCTGGTTTAGTACCAATTGAGAGTCGCATTTGATTTTTATGGCCTCAGAATCCAATCCTAGGGCCTGCTCGAGTCTGGCAATTAAAGCTTCATACTCTACGTCATTGTTAGTTAGGGGAACAGTTCTTATGGCCTCCCTTAGGGTTTTTCCTCAGGGCGTGGTTAACACTATGCCGAGCCCGTACCCCTTTACATTGGAAGCTCCATCCATGAACAAGGTCCAAACTCCTTATGTTGATTCTGACTCCATGACTGCTTCTTTGGTAGCCAAAGGTAACAGCCCCAGACTAAAATCAGCCATAAAAGCAGCCAAAACTTGTGACTTAATTGCAGTCCTAGATTTATAATCTATGTCAAATTCACTCATTTCAACTGCCCACTTGGCCAGCCTACCCAATAGTTCAGGTTTGTGAAGGATATTCCACAAGGGAAAGGTGGTCACCACTGCTATCGGATGAAACTGTTAATAAGGCCTAAGTTTTCGAGCGGTGACTACGAGAGCTAAGGCTAATTTTTTCAAATATGGGTAGTGAGTTTCTATTCTCGTTAAAATATTACTAACATAATAAATAGGAGATTGTGTACCTTCATCCTCACGGACTAAAACGGCACTTGCCGCTACCTCTGAGACTGCTACGTATATCAGCAGTTGTTCGCCTTCCTCCAGTTTTTACTGTAGTGGAGGACTTGACAAATACCATTTCAATTCCCTCAAAGCCTGCTGACATTTCGGAGTTAATTCGAAGTTATTCTTCTTTTTGAGGAGTGCAAAAAAATGATGGCATTTTCCCGAAGACCTGGAAATGAATCTGCTCTGAGCTAGTCTACTTGTCATCCTTTGAACCTCTTTTATGCTTTATAGCTGGTCAAGGATGTCTTCGATGGCTTTAATTTTATTGAAGTTAACCTTGAGGCCCCTTTGTGACAACAGGAATCCCAAAAACTTATTGATGGTAGGCTATAATCTCGTGTTTTAGTCACTTATTGCACTCTAATTCATTACACTTTACTTGTGTTGAGCTTTAATTAGTAGTGTTTTGCAATTATTTGTGTTTTATGTCGTATAGGAGTGATTTCGAGTTACTTAGATATTACGCAAGTTATTTGGAACTTTGAAGTCTGAGTAGAAGCCCAAGGGATTAAGCCAGAATCACATTCGGGGGTCGAGGACCGAGTTTGGATATCAAAAATCGATGAACCAAACTCACTCTAAGAAACACGCACAGCTGCGCCGCATGGGGCGGCGCGGCAGTGAAAAATATGCCTAGATTTTATTTTGCGATGTGTTCTAGAATTTTCCACAAGCGCACCGCATGTTGCGGCGCGGGGCGTGATCGCAGCAGACTCAACCTAAGGAAGAGTGGGCGCTAATACTTTTACCCAATAGCGGTATCGGGGTCAATTTTCCACAGGGAGCTTCAATTTGGAGTTGAGTGTTTGTATGGTCTAGGACTATGTTTTAGCTCCTAATTGATCTTCTAACATTTTTTGGTTTTCTTTTGATTATCAACTCAATATATCAACTACAAATTTAAAGCTAAGTTATGCTAAGATATTAATTCTAAGTTATATGCAATATAGAGAAAGGCACTAGGGTCGTGGCATGTACCTAGGTGGTCAACTAACGGGTAGAGATTCCTAATGCAAGAATGATGAATGTGGGACTTATGCTATAACCGTTGCACTTTTGCACCCACTCTCACACCTCTCGGTAGAGAGAGTGATTTTGCCCAATTGACTCTCTCGAGACCAATTGGATAGGCTAATTTTTTCAAGCAACTTATGGTTCAAATTGGGTAATTACTCTCTCGAGGTTTAACCCGTTAATTGGGACTACCATTCTCATGGGTCCATCCCAATTCCTTGTTGGAATAAATCTTGGGGTCATAGACTCTTTTTCTCAAGAGGAGTCAAGACTCACTAAGCTAGACTTAGTGTTTGCAACCACCAAATCTTAATGAAAACATAAGATTAATCCAAATAACAAATACCCAACATCATTCATGCACTAAACAATCACACCCATTAATTACCCACACTAGGGTTGAGCCACAACCCTAGCTAATGGGTTTAGCTAGCCATAATAGAAACAGAAATTGAAGAAATAGAAGATGAAACAACCATATTAATTAATTGCTAATGTTAAACTACAATAATCTATGATGAAAACTAAGCTAAAAATGCCCAAGATAGGCCAAAATATAAGTCTCACGAGCTCAGCTGCTATCCGCCCAAAAACAGAACTCAAAAAAACTGCTCCTAAAAAGTAAAATGTTCTATTTATACTACACAGGAAAAACTGGACAAAAATACCCCTGAGGGTCTGGCGCGGACCGCGCACAAATGACGCGCGGCCACGGAGGGTTTTGGGTCTTCATATCTTGCTTCTGGCACTGGGGACGCGGACCGCACAAAAGTGACGCGCGGCCGCGTGAACTTCATCCACGCGGACCGCACTGATTAGATATGCGACCACATGGGCTTTTGACTTGAATGATTGAGTCTCTGATACTCTTAGGTGCGGACCGCATGAAAAGGGGCGCGGACCGCACGGAAAGGGGCGTGGACCGCGTGAAAAGGAGCGCGGACCGTGCAGCTTGACTTAAAAATGGCATGGCCTCTGAACTTTCCTGCGCGGCCGCGTGGCAAAACAGTGCGGACCGCGCAGGTTGACCTTGAAAATGCCCAGCCTCTGAACTCTCCTGTGCGGCCGCGTGACAAAACAGTGCGGACCGCACAGGTTATTTTGTCCCCCCCTCCTTTTGTTGTCTTTTGACACTTGGCAGATTTCACTCCTTTTGAGCCGATCTTTAGTATTTGTCATCTTGTCGCTCCAACCTGCAATCAAGCGCAACTTGTAAGCATTTTGGGACTAATTTATGGCAGTTAATGCACAAAGCTTAGGTAAGAATGGGTATAAAACATGTAGAAATCACAGTTATCAACTCCCCCAAACTTAAACCTTTACTTGTCCTCAAGCAAATAAAATAAGACCTACCCCTTAATGGAAAACACCCAAGTAATTCCTGTTTATCCTAAAGTAACCTCAACAAGCATCAATTGGGACTAACAATTGCCCTCAATGCGAATGCATCATTAACACATTTAAACTTTGAAAACTTGTGGATCAAGTGCGACACAAGAGCATCAAGAGTTGACACATTTCATCAAGGAACCTTTCTCAATTTCTTTGGTCATTGTGGAACCCAAACTCACACATCCTCGACTTTCCCTGAGTGAACCTCACCTTTTAGAGTATTTGCACACAAATCGAGGTGAATGGACTTCTCTCTCATCTCTCACAAAGAAAAGGCCCTAAGTCCGGCTCTAAGTACCATATGCTTGCCCCTTATGTAAGTATCCACTAATGTAGGCTTCCCTCAACTCAAGATCATATAGGGCTTTTGAGGAGTCATTGTGAAGGCTTTGGGTAAAGGTAGGACGTGTTTTTGTTCAAATGGGTTCAATTTTCCCTCAAACACTTCTTTTGATTTATTTTGGCACACTTTCTTGACTCAATTGAGTAATTCACTTCCTTCAAGAGGTTAGAGAGACACATTGTCACTCTTTCTTTTGCAATTCAAACCCTTTCTCCTTTTTATCACTTTTCCACACCTTTTTCACTTTTTTGTTGTCCTTGGATTCCCTTTTTGGTTCTTATTCATTTTTGTCTTTCTTTTTGTCTTTTTCTCTCTTTTTTCATTGCCTTCCTTTTCTTTTTGCTTTTGCGCCTTTTTACCACATTGATGCCTTTCTTGTCTCTCCCCCCAAACTTAGACATTTGCCATTTACTCAAGGGAAAATTTGGGTGCCAAGAGAGGGTTTCGTTAAGAATGGGTATAGGCTTGTAGCTTGGTTCATGAACAAAAAAGGTTTAAGGCTCAAAAGGATTATTTCATTGGTAGGTCATGGAAATTGTTCAAATTTTGCATTTTGGATCAAGGAGAGCCTATAATCACGTCTCAAGTCAAGTTTCACCTATGATTTCGCCTCAACAAATATTCAGGGCAAGTTTTAGACCATCGGCTCGGTACTTGGGCTCACGATTCGAATTCTCACTACACACACTCAAGGATTGCCTAAGATGGAGTCTAGGGCCCACAACGACCTTAGATATGATTCAAGCGCACAATGGTCCAAAATGACCACACGATGATTGTTTGGTCAACACAAGAGTCTCAAGGCCACAACTTTCACCATCCTAAACACAACATAATGTGTTTGACCATAGGACCAAAGGCAAATGTTCTAGGCCCAAGTGAAGCTTTGCCTGAGGTACCCTTAACTACAAAAACTTGAAAATCAAAAAGAAAAATAAAAAACGGACTCAAACCCTTAAGAAGGTTGTCACGCCATCTATCATTGGGAAGAGCCACCCGGTTCGCACAACATCTACCCTTGGAAAGAACCGTGGCATTAAGAAAACCAAGGGCTTATTGCAAACGCCAAAACAAAACAAAAAAACTACGAGCCTAACTTTGCAACTAAAACGAAAAATTTTAACGTAAAATAGAAAACCAAAATGAAAACTGAATGAATATGTACAAAAGGGGAGTAGAATATACAACCAGGGAGAATGAATATATATATAGAGTTTGAGAGCATCTAGAATAAACAGTTATATACAAGCCATCTACAACTACGAATGTGCAGAAAGTAAGAGAATATATACAGTAATCCAACAGTCAATCCAAATAGTAGGGCCACACCCCCACGAATAAAAGCTAGCATTGTCCCCAATGCTAACTATCAAAATAAGCACAAAAATGAAAGAAAGGATATAGAAAGGCCCCTCAAGCCTCATCCGTCACCCTGTGCTGGTCAATGGCTCCTAAGTCCTCTGTACTGGCGGGGACCTCAGACTGGTCCCCGTCCTGCTGCTGCTGTGCTGCTGGGCCAGGTGCCTGCTCAAGAACTGGCTCATCAACTAGTGGGGCAGTGGAGGGACTCTCCTGAACTGGTGCTACCTCAATCAAAACTCCCGTAGTGCTAGGGAGTTTCCTCTTCTTCCTCGGCCTCTGCTCCTCCTCCTGTACCTGTGCAGCTGCTGGCTCTATAGACGGGTCCCCAAATAGTAGGTCAAGTGGCAACTGATCCTCCATGAGCTTGTCCACATCCACTCTCAACTGTTTCACTGACTCCTTTGAAGCATTTTGCTTCCTTAGCTTCTTGTGCTCCCGAGCCAATTTCTCCAATGTTTTGCCATGTGCCCTAACCGCCATAGTCAAGGCATCTTGCATCGCCATCATCTTTTCCTGGTTGGCCAGGATCTTCTTTAGTGCCTCCTTAATTGAGGAAGGAATCTCAACAGTAACTGGCGCTCGTTGTGCCTGTACAGCAGTGGTTAATGTGGACAACTTGGATGTCGCAGCTGACATCCAGTTGTTCAAACTGGCAAGGGAGTGGGTGAGCTGGTTTGCGGTGAACCGGTGAGTCTTTGATGAAGGGACTACCGGGTCAGCTGCAATAGAATAACCAGTTGCTGACGACGGACCTGGAGGCAATGCCTCATCAGTAGCAGGAATGGTGGAAGGCTCACTGGGCTGCTCAATGACCACTGGTGCGGTGGAAGTGGATGCCACATTCTTCTTGCCCCTCTTCGGGTTGTCTGGACCCAACTGACTATACCATGAGTACGGGGCCACCGGAGGTACCTTGACATCATATTTCTTTTTCTTTACTTTTAATTCTTTGAAGTACAAAGAGAGTGTGTTTGGGAAGGGGTAGTTTGTTTGGGTCTCATTACCAACGGTAGAAATCACTCTTGACATAATATTACCCACATTCAGAGGGAAACCCGCCATGATAGATGCTACCAAGACAACACGAGGGAGGGGAATGGAGTGATCATGTGTAGACGGGTCAAGTCGACTACACACGAAAGTCAACCACCCTTTGGCTTTAAAGTTCAGGGTGTTCCTAAAAATCTTTTCTTGTGCTTTCAACCAGACTGGGACTGTACCCGGGGCTGCCAAGTGCTCGGACAACCAAGGACGAACCTCCTCTTTCATTGCTAGCTTTTCTAAATATTGCAATTCATCCTCTTCTCCGAACCCCAGGAATTCATTCAACGATTTGCCATCAAACATAACTATCTTGTCCCTCACTTTAGTTACTTTGGAGTCCAGAACTATATGGTGAACATTGTTGTAGAACTCCTTCACCATATGCTCATTCGCCATTTCAACACGTTCTTTGAAGAAGCCCCAACCCTCCCTAGTGCGGTATTGTGCTTGCACATGAGGGTTGAGAGGGACAAGATCGACATCTATGAACTTCCTCTCCGGAATAAGTTTCCTTCTGGGCCACCACTCTCGGAATTTGTGGAAAGCAACCTCACTAACAAAACTGTCTGCCCATGCCTCCGGTTTTCTAGTACGCTCAATCCCCCCGACCTGTAGCTCACCTCCCTCAGCATATCCTCCACTCTCCCCTGATAATGAAGTTGTGGGAGATGTGGAGTATTGCTCTTCTTCTCTTGCTACAGACTCATCTGACGAGTCCGAGATGACATTAACCGGCTTCTTGGAGGAGGCTACATTATCATGATCCGGGGAAGGGGAATCACAGAGCTGAATTGAAGTGGACATATGGGTGGGGGCAGATTCCGAGGTAATGCTCCATGAAGGTGCATACTCATTCCCCGTGGAATGAGATGCAGCTCTATCAACTTCCCGGATTATCTTCCGGGTTTTCTTTATCAATTCCCTGGTTTGAGGAGTGAGTTTCACAATCTGCCTGATTTTCCCTCATCGGGAGGAACCACCTCTCCCGGGTTGTATATCTTTGCCCGCTTGTTTTTTAGCCACTCGTTTTTTAACCATTGTCTGCAAGGAATACATGTCTAACATTGTTAGTAGAAGCACATAAGGTGAAGTAGACAGTTTAGTTAAATGAAAAGAGTGCAGACACAGTTACACAGGCAGAGGGGCGCGGACCGCACCAAAAGGCACGCGGTCCGCGCAGTATACTGATACCAATACATACCTCTCTGAATAAACTGCCGCGGTCTGCACAGAAATGGTACGCGGTCGCGTTGGTTCAGCGCGGACCGCACAAAAATGGTACGCGGTCCGCGTTGGTGAAATGCCAAAATGTTGACCTCTCTGAACTCTTCACATGTGGTCCGCACTGTTTTGGATCGCGGCCGCGCTGTGCTCACGCGGACCGCATAGAAATGATACGCGGTCCGCGCAGAGAGGTTCATCATCTCTTATCCAGAGTCACGCGGACCGCGCACAAATGCTGCGCGGCCGCGTAGGGCTAATTTAACTGAGCCGGGTGATTGTTCAATTAAATCCAATTTTTGTTCACCTTTTTGGGTCCTAAGTGTCCCTACTCAGTTATTTAACAAGATTCCATGCCCATGATTTAAACAAAAACACACAAAAATCTAATCTAACAATTAAACTAAGAAGAAAAATACGAGAGTAAGAAGTTACACTAGTAGAAAGCAATTAAACAAAACAAAAATTAGACTATGATTGAAATGAATGAGAGTTGTTACCAGGGATTAATGAGATTTCAACTATGTGCCCAATTAATGTTGATGAACAGTGAAAATTAGAGCTCAGGTGTAAAATTGGCGAAAAGGTTAAAATGAGGCCCCAGGCCTCTATTTATAGAAAAGCCCTGGGACCCAGTACCTACCTACCAACGCGGCCGCACAGAAATGGACGCGGACCGCGCTGGATTTTGCATCTTTCACTTTAGCTTTTCAATCCACGCGGACCGCACTGTTTTGGTGCGCGGCCGCGTGGGACTTTTTCAGAGACTTGGTACTTCTTGGTCCTCCAGCGCGGACCGCACAGAAATGTCACGCGGCCGCGCTGGGTCTTTTGGGTCTTAGTCTTTCAGCTGCTCACACCTACGCGGACCGCACTGTTTTGCTACGCGGCCGCGTAGGCCATATTCAGAGACTGACCATTTTTGCCCTATACTGGTTCAACATTATCCTCGCAACACTTCACAAATTATCAGCTCAAAAATCCTACTCTACAAACAGAAAAACAAAGAAAAAGAAAAAGACATGGGTTGCCTCCCAAGAAGCGCCTGATTTAACGTCGCGGCACGACGCGTGTTACCATCACAGTCATTTCAAATGAATGAGTGCCACCACGTGGCTGTCATCAATCTTTCCTAAGTAGTGCTTGACACGATGCCCATTGACCCGGAAAACTTCACCATTCTTATTTTTGAGATCAATGGCACCAAAGGGAGTTACACCAACCACTTTAAATGGGCCGCTCCACTTAGACTTCAGCTTGCCCGGAAATAACCTCAACCAGGAGTTGAAAAGAAGAACCATGTCACCAACTTTGAATTCCTTCCCTCGGGCATACTTGTCGTGAAGGTACTTCATCTTGTCCTTATGCAAGGACGAGCTGTAGTAAGCATGAAACCTAAATTCATCAAGTTCATTCAATTGCTCAACCCAGAGATTTGTCGCGACATCCCATTCTAAGTTCAACTTTTTCAGGGCCCACATAGCCTTATGTTCCAACTCTACCGGAAGATGACAAGCCTTACCAAACACCAACCGATACGACGACATACCAATCGGAGTCTTGAAAGCTGTACGATAAGCCCAAAGAGCATCATCCAATTTCTTCGACCAGTCGGTCCTATTTGCATTGACAGTCTTGGACAAAATACTCTTGATCTCACGGTTGGACACCTCAACTTGACCACTCGCTTGAGGATGATAAGGAGTGGTCACCTTGTGATTTACCCCATACTTGGCTAGCAAAGAGTCAAAAGCCCAGTTGCAAAAATGAGAACCCCCGTCACTGATGATAGCACGTGGAGTGCCAAACCTCGTGAAGATACTCTTTTTCAAGAACGCCACCACACTTCGAGCTTCATTATTTGGAAAAGCTATGGACTCAACACATTTTGACACATAATCAACCGCTACCAAGATGTAGGTGTTGCCACAAGAACTTACGAATGGTCCCATAAAGTCTATCCCCCAAACATCAAAAATGTCAACCTCTAGAATCATGTTGAGGGGCATATCAACTTTCTTCAAAATCCCTCCGGCACGTTGGCATTCATCACATCTTTTCACAAAGTCACCGGCATCCTTGAACAAAGAAGACCAATAGAAACCACAACTCAACACTTTAGACGTCGTCCTCGCCCCGCCATGATGGCCACCATAGGGCGAAGAGTGACAAGCTTCCACAATAATCAATTGCTCTTCTTCGGGAACACACCGGCGAATTACACCATCGGTGCAAATTTTGAAAAGATACGGCTCATCCCAATAGTAGTCCAAACAATCCCGCTTGAGCTTCTTCCTTTGGTTAGAAGAGAGCTCATACGGAATCACACCGGTAACAAGATAATTGGCAATGTCGCCAAACCATGGTATGTCTAGCATTGAGACCGAGAGGAGTTGTTCATCTGAAAAAGCATCATTTATCTCAAGGCCGTCCAAAGGCCTCCCTTCCTCATCCAATCGAAATAAGTGGTCCGCCACTTGATTTTCACTACCCTTTCTATCAACAATCTCCAAATCAAATTCCTGAAGAAGAAGCACTCATTTCATTAACCTCGCTTTCGAGTCTTTCTTCGTCATCAAGTACCTAAGGGCGGCGTGATCGGTATGAATAATCACTTTGGCCTCCATAAGGTATGGGCGAAACTTCTCCATGGCAAAAACAATGGCAAGCAATTCCTTCTCGGCAACCGTGTAGTTCCTTTGAGCTTCATTCATCGTCTTACTTGCGTAGTACACCGGATGGAACATTTTGTTGATTCTTTGACCCAAGACTGCCCCCACCACAACATCACTAGCATCGCACATGAGCTCAAAGGGCAAGCTCCAATTTGGTGCGGTAATGATGGGGGTAGTCGTCAACTTGTGCTTTAGAAGCTCGAAAGCCTCCATACATTTCTCATCGAACACATATTTTGCATCTTTCTCTAGCAATTTACACAACGGGTTAACTACCTTAGAGAAGTCTTTGATGAATCTTCGGTAAAAACCCGCGTGTCCAAGAAAATTCCTCACCCCTTTGACAGAAGTAGGGGGAGGGAGCCTTGAGAGAACCTCAATTTTTGCCTTATCAACCTCAATCCCTCTTTTTGAAATTTTGTGACCCAACACAATTCCTTCTTCTACCATAAAATGGCATTTCTTCCAATTGAGAACCAAGTTTGTGTTTTCGCATCGGGCCAACACACGATCCAAGTTTTGCAAGAAATCACCAAATGAGTCCCCAACCACACTAAAATTATCCATGAAGACCTCCAATATGTCCTCCACCATGTCGGTGAAGATTTCCATCATACATCGTTGGAAGGTCGCCGGTGCATTACATAATCCAAATGGCATTCGAGAGAAGGCGAATGTGCCATAAGGACATGTGAAGGTTGTCTTTTCTTGGTCTTCTGGGGCAATGAGAATTTGGTTATAGCCTGAATACCCATCCAGAAAACAATAGAAAGCCCGGCCCGCAAGACGATCAAGCATTTGGTCCAAGAACGGCAATGGGAAATGATCCTTTCTAGTCATCTTGTTCAACTTCTGGTAGTCTATGTATACCCTCCAACCCGTCACAGTACGAGTCGGAATAAGTTCATTGTTGTCATTGGTCACCACCGTCATTCCTCCCTTCTTTGGCACACATTGTACCGGAGAAGTCCACGAACTGTCAGAAATTGGATACACCACACCGGCGTCAAGCCACTTGATGACTTCCTTTTTGACCACCTCTTGCATGGCCTCATTGAGTCTCCTTTGATGTTCAAGAGACGGCCTAGCATCCTCCTCCAATATTATCTTGTGCATGCAAAACGTGGGGCTAATACCCTGAATATCCGCTAAGGTCCATCCAATCGCCCGCTTGCGCTTTTGAAGAACTGCCAAAGTGGCGTCAACCTGCACGTTAGTCAAGCAAGAAGAAAGAATAACCGGCAAAGTGAAATTAGGACCAATAAATTCATACCTGAGGTGAGGAGGGAGTGGTTTCAACTCCAACACCGGTGGCTCCTCAATAGATGGCTTGGTGGGTGGAGTCTTGCGGTTTTCAAGATCAAGAGATAACTTTCTCGGTTCATAAGAATACGAGCCCATGCCATGTAATGCGTTCACACACTCCACCCTTCTAGCATCATCATCAACATCCATGTTCAATAGCACGGCCTCAAGTGGGTCCTCAACATTTGCCATTGCGCTTGTGTCATCCACTATCACCGCCGTGACAATATCAACAAACGAGCACACCTCGGTGCTATTTGGTTGCCTCATTGATTTGCATACGTGGAACACCACTCTTTCATCACCAACACAGAAGGTCAATTCTCCCGCTTCCACATCAACCAAGGCCTTCCCCGTAGCTAGGAAGGGTCTTCCAAGAATGATAGGCACCTTGAAATCCACTTCGCAATCCAAGATCACGAAATCAGCCGGCAATATGAACTTATCAACACGAACAAGGACATCATCAATAATTCCCAAAGGCCGCTTCATTGACCGGTCCGCCATTTGAAGCCTCATAGAAGTTGGACGAGGTTGTCCGATTCCCAAGGTCTTGAAGACCGAATATGGCATTAAATTGATACTTGCCCCCAAGTCACAAAGGGCTTTTGCAAAGTCGGCACTTCCAATGGTACATGGGATAGTGAATGCACCGGGATCCTCAAGTTTCGGAGCCATAGAATGCACAATTGCGCTCACTTGATGGGTCATCTTGATTGTCTCACACTCCATTGATCTCTTTTTTGTAACTAAATCTTTCATGAACTTTGCGTATCCCGGCATTTGCTCAAGTGCCTCCACCAAAGGCACGTTGATAGTCAAACTCTTCGTCATTTCAATGAATTTCTTAAATTGGTTGTCACTCTTTTTCTTGGCCAACCGTTGAGGATAGGGCGGAGGAGGTCTAGGCAAGGGTGCCTTGGCTTTTGGCATCACCGGTTCGGGCATATCAATGATGTGTTCCCTAGATGGATTCACGGACTCTTAAGTCTCCTCCTCACCCTCATCAATTTCAATTCTCACATCATCACTTGCACTTTGTTCAACAACATCCTCAACTACCAACGGGATCTCATCATTTTGTAACTCATCTTCATCTACCGCAACTTGGTTTCCTCTTGAGGCATGCACATCACCACCTCTTCCACTTCGCGTTGTCACTGCCATCACATGATTATTGTTCCCACCCTTGGGGTTTACTACTGTATCACTTGGTAGAGCACCCTTTGGGAGAGTATTTAAAGACTGAGAGATTTGGCCTAATTGCACTTCCAAGTTCCGGATAGATGTGTTATGCGAAGCTAATTGGGCCTCGGAATCTTGGTTCTTTTTCATCATTTGCTCGAACATGCTTTCGATTCTCCCCATCTCGCTTTCGGACGAACTCGGACCTTGAGAAGGAAAGGGAGGAGGGTTATTGGGTTGTTGATATATTGGGGGCCTTTGAAAGCCTTGCCCCCTATTACCTTGTCCACCATTGTTGTTCCAACCACCTTGACCACCATTGTTGTTGTTCCAATTGTTGTTCCCGTTCCAATTACCTTGATTCCCCGAATTATTGTTCCCCCAATTGCCTCCTTGATTGTTGTTGTAATTCCAATTGCCACCTTGTTGATTGCCCCAATTACCTTGGGGTCTCCATTGTTGATTCCCTTGATTACCTCTATTCCCTTGATAGTTGTTGACATATTGGACTTCCTCACTTTGGTCATCAAAACCTTCATTCGAATATCCATTACCATTATTGTTGTTGTCATATTGTTCACATTTACCTTGAGGTTGTTGTCCTCTTTGCCTCCTTTTCAACATAGAAACACCTTCCATTACATTGACTTGGCGCGGGTTTTGGACTTGTTGCAATTGCGCCTTTGCCAATTGATTCATAGTTGTTGTAAGATCGGCTATAGCTTGGCCATGATCGTGCAATTCCTTGTGAAAATGGATGACCGTGGGGTCACCTTGGGGCACGTTTGCTCGGCTTTGCCATGCCGAATAGGTGTCGGCCATTTCATCAAGTACATCACATGCCTCATGGTAAGAAAGTTTCATAAAGTTCCCTCCGGCCAATTGGTTCACAATGCATTGATTTGTGGTATTGATGCCCCGATAAAAGGTTTGTTGAATCATAACCTCGGTCATGTCGTTATTAGGGCACTCTTTCACCATTGTTCTATATCTTTCCCATATCTCATGCAAAGGTTCCGTTGGCTCTTGTTTGAAAGCTAGAATTTCATCCCGAAGAGCTGCCATATGACTTGGAGAGAAGAACTTGGCAATAAATTTGTCCGCCAATTCATCCCATGTTGTAATAGAATGATTGGGGAGCCTTTCTAACCAATCCAATGCTTTACCCCGAAGAGAAAACGGGAAAAGCCTCAATCTCAACGCATCCTCGGACACGTTTGTCTGCTTGCTACCCTAATATGTATCCACGAACCCCTTCAAGTGCTTGTAGGCATTTTGATTGGAGGCACCCGTGAAATAACCTCTTTGCTCGAGCAAGGTCAGCATAACATTTGTGATTTGAAAGTTCCCCGCCCGGATTCGAGGAGGAACAATAGCACTGGCGTATCCTTGATTTGGTAGAACTCTGGGGGCCACTCTTGGCGGTTGCGGAGGAGGGTCTGGAATGTTGTTGTTCTCATTTGCATTTATATTGACATTTCGTCCTCTCCGTGGAAGTTGAGGTAAGACTTCATCTTGTTCTAGATCCTCTACCTCCTCCCCCGCTATCACATTGCCGAGAGGGTCATTTGCATTAAGAGCCATTGTACCTGATTGATCGACACACACAAAGTTAGTAAATAAGAAAGAAAGAGAAGCAAAACACAATACTAGCTACACAAATAGTCAACACCGTAAAACTCCCCGACAATGGCGCCAAAAAGTGATCACAGCGGACTCAACCTAAGGAAGAATGGGCGCTAATACTTTTACCCAATAGCGGTATAGGAGTCAATTTTCCATAGGGAGCTTCAATTTGGAGTTGAGTGTTTGTATGGTCTAGGACTATGTTTTAGCTCCTAATTGATCTTCTAACATTTTTGGTTTTCTTTTGATTATCAACTCAATATATCAACTACAAATTTAAAGCTAAGTTATGCTAAGATATTAATTCTAAGTTATATGCAATATAGAGAAAGGCACTAGGGTCGTGGCATGTACCTAGGTGGTCAACTAACGGGTAGAGATTCCTAATGCAAGAATGATGAATATGGGACTTATGCTATAACCGTTGCACTTTTGCACCCACTCTCACACCTCTCGGTAGAGAGAGTGATTTTGCCCAATTGACTCTCTCGAGACCAATTGGGTAGGCCAATTTGCCCAAGCAACTTATGGTTCAAATTGGGTAATTACTCTCTCGAGGTTTAACCCGTTAATTGGGACTACCATTCTCATGGGTCCATCCCAATTCCTTGTTGGAATTAATCTTGGGGTCATAGACTCTTCTTTCTCAAGAGGAGTCAAGACTCACTAAGCTAGACTTAGTGTTTGCAACCACCAAATCTTAATGAAAACATAAGATTAATCCAAATAACAAATACCCAACATCATTCATGCACTAAACAATCACACTCATTAATTACCCACACTAGGGTTGAGCCACAACCCTAGCTAATGGGTTTAGCCAGCCATAATAGAAACAGAAATTGAAGAAATAGAAGATGAAACAACCATATTAATTAATTGCTAATGTTAAACTACAATAATCTATGATGAAAACTAAGCTAAAAATGCCCAAGATAGGCCAAAATATAAGTCTCACGAGCTCAGCTGCTATCCGCCCAAAAACAGAACTCAAAAAAACTGCTCCTAAAAAGTAAAATGTTCTATTTATACTACACAGGAAAAACCGGACAAAAATACCCCTGAGGGTCTGGCGCGGACCGCGCACAAATGACGTGCGGCCGCGGAGGATTTTGGGTCTTCATATCTTGCTTCTGGAACTGGGGACGCGGACCGCACAAAAGTGACGCGCGGCCGCGTGAACTTCATCCACGCGGACCACACTGATTAGGTGTGCGGCCGCGTGGGCTTTTGCCTTGAATGATTGAGTCTCTGACACTCTTAGGCACGGACCGCATGAAAAGGGGCGCGGACCGCGCAACTTGACTTAAAAATGGCATGGCCTCTGAACTTTCCTGCGCGGCCGCGTGGCAAAACAATG
This sequence comes from Nicotiana sylvestris, assembly GCF_000393655.2. NCBI lineage: Eukaryota > Viridiplantae > Streptophyta > Magnoliopsida > Solanales > Solanaceae > Nicotiana > Nicotiana sylvestris. The sequence goes on along the minus strand of NC_091057.1, from coordinate 56,985,985 downwards.
CGAACCGCGCAGGTTGACCTTGAAAATGACCAGCCTCTGAACTCTCCTGTGCGGCCGCGTGACAAAACAATGCGGACCGCACAGGTCATTTTGTTCCCCCCTTTTGTTGTCTTTTGACACTTGGCAGATTTCACTCCTTTTTGAGCCAATCTTTAGTATTTGTCATCTTGTCGCTCAAACCTGCAATCAAGTGCAACTTGTAAGCATTTTAGGACTAATTTATGGCAGTTAATGCACAAAACTTAGGTAAGAATGGGTATAAAACATGTATAAATCACAGTTATCAGGGCGCGATATGGTAGCCCAAAAATGTTAGAGTGACTTCCCATTTCTGCTAAAAAGTGTTGTTTCATCTGGGGTTTATTGGGGGATGACTTAAATACACGGGAAAATACCATTTTCATCACTTTTGACTATTTTAGACCTAAGGAGGCTAAGGAGGCCAAGGAGGAGTGGGAAGAACACAAGCACAAGGATTTCATCATTCCTTCCTTACTTAGATCCGGGTTTGAATTGAATTTATGTTTTCCTATACTTTAGTTATATTTGTGAAGAACTTCTCCATGTATATGGAGTAGTTCTTTTTGGGTTTTGATGGATTTGGTGTATTGATGATTGTTTGTGGATTATAACTCGATTTTAATGTATTTGAATCATTTTGGAAGATTCAATTATTGGATCTATATTCACTAGTTCTTGTAATTGAAAGAGACATAACTTGTGATATTCTTGCATTATATTGTTGGTTGAGTTCATAAATTCTTCTAAGTAATCGAAAGAGGCTAGTTGAATCATTGATTAAATCTAGTTAGGAAAATAATTGAAAGAAGTTTTCATAAAGACCAACCCACTACGCATTCTTACATATCTTAACTGTGCTTAAATTAATTCATCTCGTGAGGTTAAGACTTAATCGAGAGAGGAGTTTTTGCTGAACAGTTTCATAATAAAAGAGTGAATTCGAGAGACTCACTTGAACATTGGAAGTGAACTGTATAGAGTTAGATCCCGAACAATTATCTTGCACATATTCTGTCAAGACCCTATCTTCTCCCACTGATAACCTTAATTGATTATTCCTTATTTCGATAGTCACTAGTCAATAACTCTCGATTTTAGATTCTTAGTTAAGTTTTATTATTAATCATATAAATCTCATTTGTTGTTCCTCCTGGATTGCAATCAAGCTAGAAGTTACGATAATACTATTTAAATCAAATCCCTGTGGACATGATATTAAACTATACTATCTTTGAGTAGCGAGCACAATTTAAGTGTGTGTTTTGCGCTCGTCAAATTTTGGCTTTGTCGGGGATTGGAAATCAATAGTGTTTGAATTAGTTTGTAGTGCTAATTAAGGAATTTATTTTTATTTTATTTTGTTCTTCATGGTTTTCTCCTCTGTGTGCAGGCAACAGGTTAATTCCATGGTGTATGACACGATCTTCTTCTAAAGAAGTAATACCCTACAACCCGGAACTAGAAAAACACTTGCGGCAACTGAGGAAGGAGAAAGAGTTCACCGTAAAGTTCTTGGGGAAACCTTCAACTCAAGAACACATGGTTAATAACGGCGGCAAGGTAGAAGTACCTGCAAGAGAGGCAGCACAGCATAGAGAAGAAGCTGCAAGGATAGCAGCTGAGGCAACCCGTAGAGCTGTTGAGGAAATTGTCGAAGACAATACGGGTTGAAGATTCAATCTAAATCGACCCTTTATTGAAGACTAGTTCGAGAATACGATACCCAGTCCTGGTAGGGCATTGGGTGATTATTCCAGACCAGTCTACAATCAAGGATTGTCAAGCGTTAGACCACCTCCAATTGCCGCAAATAATTTCGAGTTGAAGCAAGGTTTGCATTAAACCATTCAAAACAGCTGCATTTTTAGAAGGAAGATGAACGAATATCCAAACACGCATCTGATGGACTTCGAGGAGATTATAAACACCTTTAAATACAATGAGGTATCACAAGATGCAGTGTATTTAAGGGCATTCCCCTTTTCACTTAAATATGGTGCGAAGTAGTGGCTTCGAAGCTTGCCAAATGGATCAATTAGAACATGGGAGGAAATGAACAGAAAATTTCTCGATAAATATTTCTCCTCAGCTAAGATGGAAAGTTTAGAAGAGAAATCCATAAGTTCTGCCAGAAAGAGACTGAAACTGTTTTTGAAGTATGGGAGAGGTTTAAGGAGATAGTTAGAAGGTGTCAACATAGCGGTATTGAACTCTGGATGCAACTCCAGGATTTTTGGGATGGATTGACACCAGCCTCGTATAGAACATTGAGCAATACAGTTGGAGGCCCTTTTATGAAGAAGATTCCAGTGGAGATAGTTACAATTCTTGATGAGTTATCCGAAGATACTAATCAGTGGCCCTCTAAGAGTATGGAAAGAAGAAAATCAACTGGTGTTCACCAAGTTGATGCTACTACATCTGTGCAAGTACAGCTTGATGCTATGGCTAAAGAAATACGAAAGCTAATTGTAGCTTCAATGCAAAATGTACACCATGCAGCTTGTGATATATGTGGAAGAGGACACCCTACTTATGAGTGTCAACCATCAACTGAGGAAGTGAATGCTATAGGAAACTATAATATTAATTCTATGAGTCAGAGGCACCCCAACTTTTCATGGAGTTCACCTGGGGGTACTGCAAATGCATGGCAACAAAACAACCCCAGATTTCAGGAATAAGGAGCTCCAGGTTTTCAAAATCAGCAGAGGCAGCAATATCAATCTCCACAGTCGAATCAATCCAGCATATAAGATCTTATGAAGACCTTCATTATCAAGATAGATGAGAGGGTTGATGCCCATGATGCATCTATCAAAGAATTGGGTATATATTTTTGAAGCCTGGAAAAAAAGGTTGGGAACTTAGCTACTCTAATGTCTGAGAGAGCCCTAGGAACACTCCCGACTGATACAGAAATAAATCCCCAAAAAACAGTAAATGTTGTAACTTTGAGAAGTGGGAAAGAGTTGAAAGATCTCACCCCAATCCAAAAAGATATGAGACATGAAAAAGAAAGCGGGGAGCAACTAAAGAGTGGTGTCAAAAAGAAGAAAGAAGGAAAATCGAGAAGGGGGAACCTGAGGCAAGCAAGCATATGCCTGCCGCTACCTTTTCCCCAAAAGCTAAGTGGAGAAAAGATGGACAAGCAAGTCGAGAGATTTCTAGATGTGCTGGTACAGGTTCATGTAAATCTTCCATTCACAGAAGTGTTCTCACAAATGTCAGCTTATGCCAAGTTTTTAAAGGAGGTCCTGACAAAGAAGAGGAAAATAGAAGAGACCTCAGTGGTCAAGCTCACAGAGCATTGCAGTGCAATATTACAAAACAAACTCCCACAAAAGTGTGAAGATCCAGGGAGTTTTACCATACCTTGCTTTTTATGCACTGCTAATTTTGATAAATCTTTATGTGATTCTGGTGCCTCAAATAATCTAATGACTTTATCTTTTTATAGGAAATTGGAGAAAGATATTGGAAAGATAAGCCAGACCTCACTTTGTGGGATTTTACTGGGTAGTTGTTGTTGTATATTAGAGAGATAAGGTCTGCACAATATCTTTGCAGCTGGCATACCAGACGACTCTAATAACCGAGGGAATAGTTGAAGATGTCTTAGTTTGAGTGGATAAGTTTGTATTTCCTATAAATTTTATAGTGGTAAAGATGGAAGAGAACAAGGATGTCCCCCTCATCCTAGGAAGACCATTCCTAGCTTAGACTGGGTGAGGAGACTATATGAATGTAGAAACGAGGGTGAAAATGGAGAAGTTTGCTTCTAGTGTTGTGTGGAAAGTGAAGAGCGTGAAAGAGAAGGCTGCAGTTAGTGAGAAAGATACGTGTTGGGTGTACCCCAAGAATGCTGAGAAGAAGCTATCTACATGGATGTGTGCACTAGTTCGGGGGCGAGGGATTGAGCCCAACTTCGACTCAAACCCTGACTAGATGTTCATAGAAGTTTTCCTTACCTCTTGCTTTTTATTTATGTATCATAGGGACATGCCACAATTTAAAGTGTGGGGTGGGGATGTATATATTTATAGAATGTATAGATGTATATATGTGTTTTTGTAATTCATTTGATTGGAAATTTTGGACAACTTTTACTTCACGGCGATGGATTTCCTCGGTTGTCTTCTTGAGGGATTAAAGTTGAAGGAAATCCCACTTGGTTTTACTTTGTGCCGCGGTTCTTTTCCAAGGGTTTAGTTTAAATGAGGTGTAGTTAGTTTTTTAATTTTTCTTAGGAGTAGGAAACCTTGTGCTGTGAATTGATATGAAAACAATATCTCTTGACTATATTATATCTTGAGAATAGTAAGTGCTTTAATTGTGACGCTTAGGCTCAGATTTTGACTCTTGTATAAGTACCTTAAAATGTATGATCTTAACTTTGCTTAACTGCTTTGACTAGAGGGTCTCGATGAGTCCGATCCTGAGTGAGTTATGTGCCAGGTGTGTGTGAGGTTTTGTGTATTCTTTGCATTGCATTTGATGTCTAGAACTTGCTCCGTGTATTTGCAAAGCGAAATAGTAGTTTTATTTAGTCTTGAAAGTGATATAGGCGTTTCTTTATTGATCCAATTATATGTTGTACCCACCTAATTGTTATGTATCTTAGTTAATCCCTTTGAGCCTGTAATCCTGTTTTATTTTTTGGCAACCACATTACAAGCCTTACTCATTTGTTTAAATTGTCCATCTATTCAAGCCTTTTTACCTCTCGCGCGCACTTGAAATTGTTATGAACTTTGTAAAAGTTAAAGTGTGGGTTGTTGGTTTGGTTTTTCAGTGGAACTATTGAAATAAGGAGAAAGGTACATTATTTTGAAAAATTAAGAGCCACTTAAACTAAAAAAGAAAATGAAAAAAAGTATTCATTGACAGTGGTAACTCTCTATGTATTTGTGCTTAAAGAAGTTGGGAGTTGATGTATAATGATATGAAGGTGGAGTTATGGTTCGACATAAGTATAGAGTTTTAAATGATTAAATTGTATGTATTAAAGTGCTTAGGCAGGTGCAGTCATGCTTATATCGAAATATATCCTACCCAATCCGTAGCTTACATTACAACCAAATAATGTCTTACTTGATCCTTAACTGAATGAGCTCAATTAGTAGAGTAGTACATTACGGGCAAGCTTATGGTACGTCTTTTGTGTCACATGAATGTTACTTCTGAGATGAGTTAATTCTTTCTATCTTGAGTTCCTAATTATTCTTGAATTTAATTGTGGGTAGAACTACTCTCTATTATTTGTGTGATGGCACATAATTCACGAAGGAAAGGTAATGTCTTTGACCTCTATCTTAGATTAAATGAGCAGGCTATGAAAAATGCGTGATGATTTTGAGTCAAGTCTTGAGGCGAGGATATTACGGTATTGTGTTTAATATGTTTGATTATTCTTGGTGTGATTTAGGAGAGTTGTTTGAAAAGGTGGTGTCTATGTGAAGTATAGTTTGATTGCTCGAGGACGAGCAATGATTTAAGTGTGGTGTTTTGATGGTAGGCTATAATCCTATGCTTTAGTCACTTATTGCACTCTAATTCACTACACTTTACTTGTGTTGAGCTTCAATTAGTAGTATTTTGCATTTATTTTGTGTTTTATGCTGTATAGGAGTGATTTCGAGTTATTTAGACGTTGCAGAGCAAATTTGAGTTATTTCAAGCTTTGAAGTCTGAGTAGAAGCCCAAGAGATTAATCCGGGATTGCGTTCGGGGTCGAGGACTGAGTTGGATATCAAAAATCAACGAAACAAAGTCACTCTAAGAAAAATACACAATCATGCTGCATGGGGCGTCACATGGGGTGGCGCACAGTGCCAAATGTGCCCAGATTTTATTTTGCAATGTGTTCTGGAATTTTCCCCAAGCGTGCCGCATGTCGCGACGCGGGGCGCGACGTGGTAGCCCAAAAATGTTAGATCCCATTTTCGCTAAAAAAAAGGGTAGTTTCGTCCGGTGTTTATTGGGGGTATGACTTAAATACACGGGAAAACCCCATTTTCAGGACTTTTGACAGATTTTAGACCTAAGGAGGCTAAGGAGGCCAAGGAGAAGTAGGAAGAACACAAACATAAGGATTTCATCATTCCTTCCTCACTCAAAATCCGAGTTTGGATTGATTTTATGTTTTCCTATACTTTAGTTATATTTGTGAAGAACTTCTCCATGTCTATGGAGTAGTTCCTTTTGGGTTTTGATGGATTTGGTGTATTGATAATTGTTTGTGGGTTATAACTCGATTTTTATGTATTTGAATCATTTTGGAAGATTTAATTGTTGCATCTATATTCACTAATTCTTATAATCAAAAGAGGCATAACTTGTGATATTCTTGTATTATATTGTTGGTTAAGTTCATAGATTCTTCTAAGTAATCGAAAGAGGCTAGTTGAATTATTAATTAAATCTAGTTAGGAAAATAATCGAAAGAGGTTTTCCTAAAGACCGATCCACTACACATTCTTGCATATCTTCACCGTGCTTAAATTGGTTCATCTCGTGAGGTTAAGACTTAATTGAGAAAGGAGATTTTGTTGAACGTTTGAACTAATAATAGAGTGAATTCGAGAGTTTCACTTGAACATTTGAAGTGAATTATCTAGAGTTAGATCCCGAACAATTATCTTGCACCTATTCTGTCAAACCCCTATCTTCTCCCACTGATAACCTTAATTGCTTATTCCTTATTTCGACAGTCACTAGTCAATAGCTGTATTTTAGATTCATAGTTAAATTTTATTATTAATCATATAAATCTCAACTGTTGTTCCTCCTAGATAGCAATCAAGCTAAAAACTGCAAGAATACTGTTTAAATCTAATCCTTGTGGACACGATAATATACTATACTATCTTTGATCAGCGAGCACAATTTAAGTGTGTATTTTGCACTCGTCATTTATTCAGCTGACGCTAAATAAGAAAGGTTTTCGATCAAAGCTTTCGAACATGTTCCAAAGTCACTTTAGGATTTGGTTTCTGATCTGATTGATGTTCCGAATAATTGCTTAAAATAAAAGTTGTTAAGGTTACATTGACACAGAATAATACAGATAAGCTCGCCCAATAAGAAAGGACTTGACCCTGCCAACCAAGTACAAAAAAGAGAAAAAAATAGAAATCCTTTTTTGTTTATTGGGAGACTGAATGAAAAAGGCTTTGTCAAGCAGGCACAATTGTCACGTCGATCAATAGTTAAGAAATACTATCTACGGGGCCCTCTCTTTAGGTCTATCTTTCACCGTTGAACCGGAGCTGACCCGGAATGCACATTTCTTAGGGTTAAGCTTCATGTTGCACTTTCTTAAGATGTCAAAGGTTTTTTGCAGGTGTTTAAGATGATCACCTGCATTTAAAGACTTAACCAGCATATTATCTATGTAAACCTCTATAGTTTTCCCTATTTGTTTCTCAAACATTTTGTTTATGAGCCGCCAATAAGTGGCTTCGTCGTTCTTAGCACAAAAGGCATCACATTATAACTATACATGCTGAAGTTCGATATGAACGAAGTTTTTTCCTGATCCTCTGGGTTTATCTTGATTTGCTTGTACCCGGAGTAAGCATCGAGGAAACTCATCAATTCGTGCCAGACCGTCGCATCAATCATTTGATCAATATTTGGAAATAGGAGCGAGTCCTTTGGGCATGCCTTATTTAAATCCTTATAGTCCACACATATGCAAAATTTATTATTCTTCTTTGGAAATACTACTACGTTAGATAACCAGTCAGGATACTTTACCTCTTGGATTGAACCGATATCAAGCAAACGAGTTGCCTCTTCTTTGAAAAATTTATGTCTGACCTCGGCAATAGGATGTTTTTTCTATCTCACCGGAGGGATGTTGGGATCCAGGCTTAGTCTGTGACTGGACACTTCCGCGCGGGATACCTTTCATATCCGCATGCAACCATGTAAAATAGGCAACATTAAATTTAAGGAATTCGATAAATCCAAACCTGAGCTCGGGGTTTAGTTTTGTCCCCAAGTGGAACTTCCTCTCCAAGAACTTTTTGGACACTGCGACTTGTTCAAGTTCTTCCGCTATGGATTTTGGTCCATCCTTTTCTTCCGATACCTAGAAGTATCTTGGTACCTGATAGTATTCTGACGACTCCTCCCCCCATTTGACTTCTCTTGGCTCAGAAGGAGGCACCGATTCATATAATTGCTATGATTTATGCTCCTTCCCTTTTCTACTGGAAACTGAGATTGCATTCATCTCCCTTGCCACAGGTTGGTCTTCTCTTATTTGTTTAATTCCATTGAGAGTTGGGAACTTCAGCAATTGATGATATGTTGACGGTACGGCCTTCATCTTGTGCAACCATGGTCTCCCATGGATAATATTGTAATCCATATCACCATCCACTACCTCGAAAAGGGTCGTCTTCATCACCCCCTCGGTATTCTTAGGAAGGAGGATCTCTTCTTAGGTTGTCACGTTTGCCAGATTAAACCCGGCAAAGAGTATTATGGCCGGAATGTTATTTTCGGTGAGCTTAGCTTGCTCCAACACTCTCCACTGGATAATATTGGCCGAACATCCTGGGTCCACCAAAACACGTAAAGATATTACCAATGCATCATTGTGCGAAAGTAATAGTTCATCTGCATCTTCCTACGTGAAAGTAATGTCGTCCTCAGCGACTTCTCAAAATATCTTACTGTGGGTCAATGACACCTTAGTTTTTTTTGCCACCAAAAATGTCACACCATTAATCTCATTCCCCCCGAAAATCACGTTGATCGTCAAATGTAGAGGATCTTCTCGTGCTTTTGAAGGCTCCGCATTATCCCAATTGCGGTCGTAATTATTTTTAGCCTGATCGCTCAAGAATTCTCTAAGATGGCTATTTTTTAGTAATGTCTCCACTTCCTTGCGTAGATGTCTGCAGCCTCCTTTCCGGTGATTGGTGGTCCAATAGTATTCGCACCACAAATTACGATCCTTTTGGCTAGGATCGGATCTCATTGGTTTTATGAACCGTTCTTCTTTAATGTTACTCATAGACAACACCAACTCTACTACGTTAATGTTGAAGACTTGAAGTTGTATTCGGAAAGCCTAGGATAGGAGGAATCTCGAGAACCTGCTATCTCCTTGTCCTGCAATGACCTGTTATTCCGGTTGCGATTAGTAAGTAAATAGAAAGAGAGAAACCTACATTCTCTCGATTGCTCATGATAGACCAAAGATAGGGCTCTCCAATCGGTAGAGAATCTATCCACCAACTTAAAATCTCTAACTCGTCCTTTGGCTCGTTCATAAGGCAAATACCGAACCCTTGAAGATCGTCGATTTGTGTCAAAATCATCCTTTAATTTCTCTATATTTTTCTCCCTATCTCGACCCTTGGTTGATGCCGAGAAACCAAGCTAGTCATCTTCAGTTCTTATCTTTGACTCATATCGGTTGTGAACATTTTCCCATGTTGTTTCCTAGAACTCGAGCAGACTTTCTTTCAATTTTCGGGAAATATCGAAACTTCTCGGGTTCAACCCTTTAGTAAACCCTTCTGCTGCCCATTCATCTGGTATGACCGGGAGCGGCATCCTTTCTTTCTAGAATCTAGTCATGAACTCTCACAGCAATTCAAACTCTTCTTGTGCAATCCCGAATATGTCGGCCTTTCGGGCATGTACCTTTCTAGCCCCGGCATGGGCCTTAATGAATGAATCCGCAAGCATCTCGAAGGAATATATAGAATGTTTTTGCAATGAGTGAATACCATGTTAGGTCCCCCTTTTGTGAGGGTCTCCCCGAATTTCTTCAGCAAGACTGATTAAATCTCGTGCGAAGCTAAATAATTTTCCTTCACCGTCGTCGTATAGGTGGTGATGTGCTCCTAAGGATCTGAAGTCCCATCATATTTTGGCACGTCTGCCATTTTGAACTGCTTCAGGATCAACTCTGGTGTCGTACTTAGTTTGAACGGCAACTGGGTATATTACTTTTTTGTCCAGTCCTTTCAACACTGGTGGTGCACCCGGAATTTGATCCATTCAGGCGTTTATTGCCCTCATAATTCACATGAGTTCGGTTTTAAATGGATCATTTTCATTGTTGTTACCAGATCCGGTATCGTTTCCTCCCGGACCCATCGAAGCTGACTTCGTCCCTCGAGGTGTTGTTGTCGACCCTTTACGTTGTTTGATTTGCGGGAGCACCGAGAGGAACTAGACCTCGTCCATTCGCATTGTTAGAAGCACCTGAAAATGCTTGCTTCAACTCCGTCATGATCTGATCCTATCATGAGAGATGGCCCATAATGGCTTTTTGTTGCTCTCTCAAGATCCTTACTATTTCAACGATGTGCTCGTCTTCAGCATCATTAAAAGTTTCTTCTCGAACATGTCGCGGATATGCCCGTCGTGGACCGGCGTGGCCTCATCCCCCTCATTGCAGGTATCACTGATTGAATCTTTGTGCTAAGGCTAATTTCCTTGGGCCACAATGTTGTGTGCGATGTTGACATTGTTATCTGCCATTTCTATGATTTTTGCTAAGAACAAATAATCAAACAAGTTGGTGATAAATGCAAGGATCAACTCAATTACACAACTGTCTAAGCCTTATAGTGGGCACCAAACTGTTTACCTGTAAAATAGTACAGTTGAATTTATATGTGGTTTATAGATAAGTGAATCGATTTGATCCTAAAACGATAAATGAATTAAACAAAAATGTAAGACTTAGCCTTGAAATCAAAATAAAACAACAGAAATCTCGGTTCTAGGAGCAGAGCTTCCGGAGGCAGCAAGAACAATATTAGTAAGCAAGAGGATAAAATGGTATTAAGCTTTTGAGCAAAGTATAGTATTAGCTTGTTAGAAAATTCGTGTTCTCTACAATGGCTGAAGAGCTCACTGTTTATAGTTCCACCTATGGAACAAGGTCCTAGGATCAAGCCCTTATTAAATGACAATTATGAGGTTCATTGAAGAATGTGTAACGGTAGGCAGTTAATGTCATATTCTTTATAACCGACCATGGACTTCAGGCTATAGAATATTCTTCATTAAATACTACCAGGTGGAAGGTATTTAATTCGCCCTTATGAATAACATTCTCTTCGAGATCGTTTCTTTCGGATATGACTGTCTTCTATCTCCGGCTCCACATGTCGCTTTCTAATGCGAATATTTAATACAAACATCTTTTACCCTAGCCAACTACGAGACCTGGGAACAATAATGTCTCATCGGGGAGTGCACAGCTAGCCTCGCAGAAACATTCTACAGAATGGCCATGAGTATTGGCAATTTCTTTTCTTTCATAACTCGACTGCTTATGTACTTTTGAAGATAGAAAGAATAAATGAAGTCCTTTTATTTTTATCTTATTTTTTATCCCAATGATAAATTGATTTTATCATTTGAAAGTTTATTAAGTACTTCAAATGCTAGTGTCTGAGTGAACATGAGACGTCCTCTTCAAGAGAACCATAAACATAAGAGGGACCTCTCTTATGAAAGCCTCACAGTAAAGGGCTTGTTCTAGAAGAGTTTATGTCCAGAACCCAAATGCTATCGGGGGAAAATACGCCCAAAACCTTGCCTAATTTGACGCAAAAATAATACACTTTGCACAATACTTAAACGAAAAGTACTTTTATTTACCAAGCGGCATAAGTACAAAATACAAAAGGAAAACAACAAAGGAAAAGAAAGCAAAACACTAAACTACGTCGCCACTGAACCTGGGGGAAGAGAAACATCTACGCTCTCGGGAGAAGTAGAAGGATCTGCTACCGACACATGATCTTGGCCTTCATTGTTATCTTCTTCAAGTTACTCCTCTCTTAAAAACTCAGAACCAGAACTAGAAGAATCGGTTGCATCATGCTGAGCGGGGAGGTGTTCTCGAGCAGCTAACTCCAATGTTCGGGCCTTAATAATCTCATCAACGATATCAATAATGTCTGCTTTGGCCTCTTCCGAGGTTTTTCTCCTCATGTGGTACATGGAATGTGTTTTTTCAATAATGAGAGAATCCTCTTGGTGCTGAAGTTTTGCTTTAAGCCTATCAACCTTGGTTAAAAGGCCATCCCGCTCGGATCTCATGGCGCTAAGGCTAAGATCAGGATCACGGATTATGCTTATATGATCTTTATTGTGATCCATGATCTTCTTATACCTATCCTCCATCTGGGCACACTTTTCCTCGACAATAACAACCTCTTCAGCTTTGGAATTCAAGGTTGCCTCCAAGTTATTCACTCGCTCAATGTAGGCAAACTCACATTCGGCAGTAGCAAGCATGGCATCTTGAACTTCAGACCACTTAGCCTTAGCTTCTTGGAACAGAACATTTAATTGAGAAGCTTCTTGACTAAGGGCCTCTACCTCCTGCTCGCTAAGCTATAGCCAGGCCTTAAGCTATGTTGTTTCAGCAGCCTTCGCCTCTAACACCGGGAGGTACGCGATAAGTTGATTCCTGTCAACCAACAATTGATCATGCTCGGACTTGAGTCCTTCTTTGTCTAGAATAAATTTCTGAAGGACCTCGAAAGCGAGAAAGTTGGCATGTAAAACAAATATCAAAGTCAAAAACCTTGCTGTAACAGATGAAGAAAAATAAGCAACAAAAAGAACAAGGGCAATACCGCTGATGCATTGCACATGGCGTTATTTATCATACACTCTTCCGAAAGGAAATGTATTTTCTTCTTATTTTTTTCTGAAGCCAGCGGCTTCAAGTAGTTGGCGAGCTCCATCGGCCTGGACAGCAGATGACACTCCTTTGAAACCGAAAGGGTGACATTCCTTCTCCCTTGGGGATCTGTAGAAGCGGATGGATACTTGTGCCCAAATTCCCATGGATAATGGACTGGGTAGGAGGGACATCTTCCTTTCTGGCATCTACGGCCGGAGAAGAAGATGTAGTAGTTGCTGGTGAAGAAGGTATAACAAGTATGGAGGGATATGAAGCAAATGGTGTTAAAGGTTGAGAAGCAGCTACGACGGGAGCAGTGTTTTTTGTTGGTTTCTCATCAACCAAAGGCAGAAGAGACCCAATATCTAGCCTCATAGAATCGGAAGAAGCAATTGGGACCGGCAAGGGAGAATCAGTATTCTCCACCAAATCTATTTCTTCAAAGAGCTCGCCCTCGGTTGGGGTTCTAAGCTCTTCATATTGAGCATTTCGTTGAGCTGATGAAGATCATTTTCTCCTTTATAGGGAAACCCCTTCATCACTGGATTCCTCATCATTCTTAATAACCATAGTAACTATGATTGGATCGGCCGTGGCTTTCTTCACTTTCTTATTTTTACCCTCGGCTGAGGAAGAATGCCACCTTTTTGGTTGCTTGTTCTCTGGCCGGGGACTCCGAGAAGAAGTACCTGCACCACCTATGGGTACTGTCTGGGTGAGATCCTCCTTCAACAACCTCACAGCCTTTGCGGGATCAACCAAAACATCCTCCTCAGGAATGGAAACAGAACCCTGCGGGAAACTTGAATCCAAAAAAAGGTAAGGTTAGCCAGTTTCTTATGTACAAAGATAGAATGAAGGCGGAATCAGTTTAACGTGGTTCTTGGCCTCCCTCCACCTGTATTTCGGGGCCAACTCCTTCCACTAGTGGGTCTCTAGCGTGGTGATGTCCAGAATCTTCTGAACCCAACGGTCAAGGCCTTCAACCCTTGGTGGTGTTCACCAAGTTGCTGAAAATAATGAATAAAGAAGGGTTAACAATGACATGAAACAACATATTTTTTGAGAAAGAAATAAACTTTTAACTTAAGTGAACGAGTCTAGGATTCGGAAAATAGATGGATTTGTGGCTGGGATGATATCCTTGGTAGCAATGATGACAAATCGCTTCATCCATCCACGATCATTGTTGTCATCCATGCTTGTAAGCAAAACATGGTGGTCATGCTTGCTGAAATTTATTACTCCCCCATGGAAGATTTTGGGGGATTAGAGATTTATCACATGAGCCAAGGTGAGAGATTCCTTCATTTCTAGACACGGCTACCACAGGTAGGATACCGTTCTCCACATCGATGGGCCCACCTGAACCAAACAGACCTGGTACTGGTGGCAGAATTCTAAAATTACCGAGTCAAGTCCCATGCTCAAAGAAAATGAACTCAAAGTGAAAGGATGCGTACAAATGTATGTGAAGCCCTTCTTAGTGAAGGTTACTCTCTCCACTAGATCGAGAGCAATGATGTTCAGGACGTGGCAGTCACAGTCCTCCTTCACAATAGGAATACTGGAAGGGCGAATAGAAGAATGAAATTTGCCAACAGCCCAAGTGCGAGGGTTTGAAGTGGGAAACTTATCTTCGAAGTACTTGGCTATGTTGAGATGTTTGGGGATGATGGTGCTCACTGTAGGAGGATCAGAATCAACATTGACCTCTTTGTCTTTGATCCTCTTCGGGACCCCACCGAAGAGAAGACCAGGGTTCTTCTAAGAATTAGTATAAGAAGCCATAATGAGAAGGAGATGATAAGGGTTTTTGCAGAAGAATAGAGAGAGTTGAAAGCAGAAGGAAGTTAAGTGCAAAGAACTTAGGGAAACTTATGAAGTTGTTTGAAGTGAAAGAAGAAGAATGAGGTGTATAAGTAATGGTATAGACGGCTAAAATTGTGGTCATGATTACCTCGAGAACCGGCAAAAAATTATTAAATCGTGGGGTAACACACGTTTGGGGTATAAAATACGAGGAGACGTGCATCTTATCAAGCGGCAGAACTTTTCAGAAGGGTTTAGAAAATTTTCCGTCAAGAAAGGAATCCTCACCAACTCTCCAGTGACACAAAGTTGTGCCATCGGAAATAAGGGGGCTATTTGTATATGATAAAATCAGTTTATATCAAATGCTCGAATGATAGCGTGACACGTGGAATCGGAGATAGATGAAAGATGAAGCGAGTGGAATCAAAGTCCGAGGGCAACAGCTTCAGTTGGGACCGGGTACGTCCCGAAAGGAACATAATCAACAAAAGCAAACAAATATTTGTCATTACATTTAATGAAGAATATTCCTCAATATTAAATATACAGTGGTTGTAGAGAATTTTGGCATTCATGTCATGCCATTACATATTCATCAATGGCGCCTATTATTATCATTTAAGAGGAGTTTGATCCTAGGACCTTGTACTCTAGGTATAGCTATAAATAGTAACTTCAACAACCATTGTAACACATGAAATCTCTGGCAAAGCTTACGCTATAAATTATCTCAAGTTAAATAATAGTTTATTTTCTGTCTAACATTGTTTTTATTGTTGCCTTCGAAAGCCTCCCTCCCGGAACCAGGCTATCTGGTGTTTATTTCGATTTCAACGCTAAGTCTTATACTTTTCATTTATTCTATTTATCATTTTCGGATTAAATCAATTTGCTTATCTATGAACCACACAACAAATTTAACTGTATCGTTTTACGGGTAAATAATTAAATAAATAAAGTTTATAGTGAACTCCTTCTTATGGACAATTTACTCATCAGTTAATAGTGCTGACTCTTGGATAAGGCAAGTAAAGCAATGACTTTAGGCCCCAAAATTTGGGGCTTTCAGTTTTCATTAGTAGTAAGTTTAAGAATCAATTTTTCTTTTAAAATTTTGAGTACTAAAGTAGAATGTATAGTTTTTTAAATTAAAAAAAAGGATGGTTTAATCTCGAAAGTTCCTTAAAACATATAATAGTCACTTCGAATTAATCTAGAAAATTTCTTAGGCTTATCTTCCGAATTAAACATGTTAAGGGAAACAAACTAGTAGAAGATAATATTTCAATCGATATAATCAATCAAATAAGAACGCTTGATTCTTTTTCAAATGCTTATATTGCTTATCAAATAATATTTTCAGTTTTTGTAATCGTTGCATATGCAAAAAGAAATTTTTCAAAACTAAAATTGATAAAAATCTTATCTGTGATCAATAATTTCTCAAGAGAGATTAAATCGAAAAAGGATTATTAGAAGAATCAACTATACAAAATTAATTAATAATTTTGTATCTCCAAAAGTTAGGAAAATGGGCTTCAAATAAAAGTATATATAATTTTCTTAAATATTTAGCAACTCTCGTTGAGATTTGGCTATAGGCCACTAACTTTATTGAGGCGCTCCTCCCATAGAGACGTAAGATATAGACCCTAGCCAAACCGACCAAAATAAAAATGGAAAAATAGATGTAACAAAAGTTACTTATACTAGCACTAAGTTAAAGAAAAAAATAGCAAATGAAAAGACAAGAAAGCATATTGTGATATTGTTCTATTTGACCAGGATAATTCAAAGTACCTTGGATCATTTCTTCATAAGCTTTACCCAAATTTGTTAAAAGGGTGAACGTCGTGTTGCAAAGTTTACTCCAATTTAATGACATGGTTAGGTAGCCTCACACCTCATCAACTACACAAGTTTAGAAAAATTGTGACATTACGAGTAAAATATTTAACCACGGGAACTCAAATTAAAAGTGCACTATATGGAAATAGGTATATACCACAATGCTACTGATTAAGTTACAAAATACAAATATGGATATGTTGAGAAACTATCCCCAAATCATTGACCAATGGTTCAAATATGTTTCCTACTTTAGGTAAGTGTTTTAAATAACAGTATAATTCTAGGAAGAGGGAAACCTAGTTGATCGATTGTGATTGAACATGCATCATTAGAAGAAAAGGTTTGTATGGGTAAAAATCAATCTTTAGTCGAAATGGTATTAGTAAAATATTCCTAGGCCGCCACGCGTCGAAATAATCTAATTAACAATGAAGGTCGTGGTCGAAGAATCAGCAAAGACTGAAGTCGAGGAGTTGCCAAAGATCGAGGCCGAGGTCGAGTACCTTTGATAGAGTTATATCGGTTAGTTTCAAGATAGGAAATTAAAAGAGAATATTCTAGTAAATATTCTCTGCATTTCTACTATTAGGATTATTAGAACATGTTCCCTATAAATAGAAAAAGACACAATGATAGTGGACATGTGATATTCATTTGTAAAATATATTTTGACTTTAAAGAGAGAATCAGGTCTTATTATAAGCCTACAAAAAATAACCTTTTCACTAAGATTCTTGTCCAAACTTTTCCACCGGATCCGAGGATAACTCGGATATTCAATAGCTTGTCTATCATTCATCATTGTCAGAAAGAACATCTAGTGATTTCATCCTTTTTCGGGTGACTCATTCGTTCTATTTACATAAATGTCATTTATTGTTATTCCTCACTATTTAATGCTACATTATTTCTGTTTGGGCTCTTAAATATTGTCCATTGTGTATCTTCATTGCTTTTGAAAGAGATCTGCGTATTATTTATCACACTACTGGGAATTTCGTCTTTGAAAATTATTATTAACTAAGATTGACCCTCATTTGTATAAATTTAATTAGTTGAACCAAGATCCATATTTTTTGGTCAAAATAATTTGGCGATGTCTGTGGGGATTTCTTAGTTAAATTTTTAATTTCCTCTAGATCTACAGCTAATACAAGCCACTAACCTCACAAACCCTGAAATCTACTTTCTTTGTACGTACAAAAACCTACATGGCAGGTAACCAAGAAGAAAGGACAAAAATAACATGTGATTTCCCTAGCAACCTCATGAATGCTATCAACAAGAGCTGCGAAATAGTAGGCGAGGATGTGACGCCCAACGCTTCCCCTAGCCGCGAGAGGTCGCCTCCCCCCACTGTAGCGTAACAAAACCCAGTGGAAAAGGGGCCTCCACACCAGCAGAAGAAAGGACGCTCCTAGATGTGAAAAAACTCCTCGAAGCATGGCTGACCAACACGCTGGTCAGTGTCCTCAATAGATCCGCTCCAGGCATGACTACAGAAACCACAAGAGCTTGCATGATACAACAAACGGACGAGCAGTGCAACCGACCAAGCCTTGTCACGATAGGTATAACTCACAATATTACTAATAGTGTAGGTGACAGAGCCCTTGCTTCCATTCTAAAGAGGATGGAAGAAATGGAGAATGAAAACAAATCACTCTGAGACAAGATGAAAGAACACCAAGAACGAGTCGACAAGATATAGGGCACTCCTAAGTTGTTGCCAAAAAAGGACGCCAACCGGTTCGTAGAGCAGCTGTACAGCGATGGTGCAGCCCCACATGCCATACCAAAGACCATCAAAATGTTGTGCTACCTCAGAATATACAACGAAATGACTGATCTTAAGGATCATGTGACCCATTATATCACCGTCGTGAAAAGCAAAAACCTCACCAAGGAACAAGTGTCCTCTATTGTGCTGAAGAAGATTAGCAAAACCTTTACGGGAGGGTCATTAATATGGTATTCACAGCTTCCAGTCCGCTCCATAGAAACTTTTGAGAAAATGACTGATAAGTTCGTAACTGCCCATATCGGAGCCAAGAAGGCCGAAGCAAGAGTAAATGACATTTTTGCTATCAAGCGGTCCTTGGGAGATGGACTAAGGGACTTCCTTTCCCGATTCAACAGAGTAAGGATGACTCTGCCGAACGTATCTGAGGGGATGGTGGTTAGGGCTTTCCAAAATGGGTTGAGTAGAGACGACTCAAGGGCAACCAAAAAACTATTGAGCCGATTGATGAAATATCCTCTAACCACATGGGACGAAATCCACATTGCTTATTGTGCTGAGGTCCGAGCAGACAAACACGACCTCAACGGACCAACTCACCGACAAACCTTGGTACAAACCAAATCCAGAAAAGAACAAAGAGACAACATCAGGAGGGATCACCCGATTTTGCAACCCAACAAGGAACGGCACTAGCCATATGTCAAGGCGGCCCCCGCACCTTCCCCCCGCTACGAAGAAGGCCCATCCAGGCCAAGGATAGGGACTCACAAAAGAGGTATGCCCTCTTTATTATGTGCTCACAATTTTTGTGTGTCACCTACAGAAATATTCTACGCTATTGAGAAACTCGAAACCAAGGTGAAGTGGCTGTTGAAGATGAGATTATACCCAAACACCAGAAATTTCGATGCCCTCTGTGAGTTCCACCAGGAACGTGGACACAAAATAGAATATTGCATCGCCCTCAAACTAGAAGTCGTAAATATATGTTGCGGCAGGGACAACTCAAAGAGCTATTAAGTGATAAAGGGAGAAACAACTTCGTCAGAAGACGTGAACACCAGGGCCCGTCGAAGCCGCCATTACTAGCTTATACTATCAACATTATCATTAGTGGCAATGATGATGCCTTTTTCAACAGCGTGAAGTTCACCACCACTCACACGCTCAAGCGTTCTATCACCCAGCGAAGGGTACGACGGACTCGAAAAAAGCATAATCTTCGATGAGTCGGATGTCGACGGTCTGACCTTCCCTCATAATGATTCCCTCGTCATTATTTTATGCATTTTAGATATTGATGTCAAACGTATCATGGTGGACAATGGGAGTGGAGCGTGCATTATCCATCCCCGAGTCCTCACCCAAATGAGACTTGAGGATAAGATTGTGTCGTGCTATATGATGCTAAACGGTTTTAATAATGCAGTTGAGCAGATTTCAGGGGAAATTACACTCCCCTTTTTGGCCGGTAGCGTGATTCTGGAGACGACATTCCATATCATGGACTAGGCCACCGCGTGCAATGCCATAGTGGGATGACCATGGATACATCCCATAAGAGCCATCCCCTCCAGCCTATACCAAGTAATTAAATTCCCAACACAACAACAACAACGGCCCAGTGTAATCCCACAAGTGGGGTCTGGGAAGGGTAATATGTACGCAGACCTTACCCCTACCCCGAGGGGCAGAGAGGCTATTTCCAGGAGACCCTCGGCTCAAAAAGGCCACAAGAGACGATATATTAGTACCATCAATAAAATCATAATAAAATAACAACAATATAAGAAATAAAAAAAAGATGAAAAGTACGATAATAACCAGCAGATAAAGCCCTACATCAGTAGATGACCACTAGCATCGTAAAACTAACTCCTAACTAGCTAATCTCACCCTGGTGCACCGTAGAAATACTCACAACTTCCCCCTAACCTACAACTTTAATACTCGACCTCCACAATTCCCTGTCAAGGGCCATGTCCTCAGTAATCCTAAGTTGCGCCATGTCCTGCCTGATCATCTCTCCCCAATACTTCTTAGGTCGCCCTCTACCTCTCCTCGTGCCCACCACAGCTAGTCACTCACACCTCCTCACCGATGCATCAATGCTCCTTCTCTGAATGTGCCCGAACCATCTGAGTCTTGCTTCCCGTATCTTATCCTCCATGGGGTCCATACCCACCTTCCCAACACCATGGAGAATATTCAGCACACGCGGAGGGAAATTCACGTCTCGAGAATGCTACCGGATTACATTAGACAGCACGGCAACCTAACAGAAAAAAGACAAGGAAAAAGAAGCATAACAACCAACAGGGATGAGGTCGACGCAAGGAGAGACTAGGGACGTCATCATGGATCCCAAAATGGTTGAGCTGCAGATTCTACCGTAGAAGAACTCGACCTCATTCAATTGGACCTCAACGACCGTAGCAAAAAGTCCTACATCGGCTACAAACTCCAAGAACCAAGTAAATTCAGTCAATTCTTAATAACTAACGCAAATTTGTTTACTTCCGCCATGCAGATATGTCGGGCATCCCAAGGAAATAGCCACGCATAAATTAAAGGTTGACCCATTCCACCCCTAGTAAGATAGGCCAGTGTAAATTCAACCCTGCCAGCAATGATGCAGTCCGCGAGGAGGTGGACAAACTATTAGAGAGTGGATCCATTCGGGAGTCAAAGTATCCTAAGTGTATCGCCAACGTAGTGATGGTCAAAAAGAAAAATGGAAAATGGTGATTGTGCATGGATTTCATAGACTTGAACAAAGCATGTCCGAACAATTTGTTCTCATAACCCCACATCGACCAACTCATCGACACAACAGTCGGGCATGAACTATTGAGCTTCTTGGATGCGTACTCAAGCTATAACCAAATAATTATGGAAGAAGAAAACCAGGAGAAGATCACGTTCATCACCCATAGAGGAACGTATTGTTATAGGGTCATGTCGTTTGGGCTGAAAAATGCGGGGGCTACATATCAAAGATTGGTCACAAAAAAGGTCAAAGACCAGCTCGGCAAGACCATGGAAGTATATATAGATAACATGTTGTTCAAATCCATAAAGGTAGAGGATCACATCGATCATTTGAAGGAAGGTTTCGACATACTAAAATGGTATGGAATAAAACTTCCCCCTAACCTACAACCTTAATAAAATTGTGTCTTTCTGTGCTTAAACAAAATAATAAGCTATTCAAAGTTATTTTTGAAGTACATTTTCATTCCCTGGAGTGAATGAAGAAATACCACAACTCACCTCCTAAAGAGTTAGAATAACAGAGGATATAAATATTATTTTGTGGCATAAAAATCATTGTCGCACGTACCTGTTGTACGTAAAACATCTTGGATAATTTTATTAAGTATCATTCTAAGGCAAAATCATTCTTGTAGAATGCTTTCTACTACAACCACATGTACATTATGGTTAGTTATTGAGTTCCCTGAAGGAAATAGCAACTCGTGCATCTTTCCTTAAAAGATGCAATGACTATGTGGTTGCAGCATTGATACAAAATTTTCAGATGTTAATGGTATTTCTCTTTGAAGGAGATATTTGTCACAAAGTTAGTGGTAGAAATATTAAAATTATTTTCGTCATTTATAAATTTAGAATTAGCTTTATATTGTTTATTTGATTATGATTTTCTCTCATGATACCAGAAGTGTCTGAGCAATATTTGATAGTACAAAATGTATCAACAACTCCTGAAGAGCTAATTGTTTGTCTAGAAGATACATGACACCAGTAGTGTCTGATAAAATATTAGATTGTGGATAATAAACACATGCTCTCGAAAAACTTATATACAAATATATCATTCATATTATATGATTATGGTCAAACACATGTTGTAGTAAACTTGAAGTTTACTAATACAAATGGCAATTATATTAAGACTACAATGATTGGAAGATTGAAAATCTTCATGTTTTCACAATCATAGGGGGTAAAATAATATGTGTGTGAGAAGTTACCTTCCTTATTCTTCAATTTGTACTACATCATGTATCACAGTAAACCAGAAGTTTACTAATGCAAAAGCAGTCACAGTAAATCATAAGTTTTACCGAGGCAAAAGTTTATATCATAGTAAACCAGAAGTTTACTAAGAGATATCACATGTCATGATAAACTTGAAGTTTTCATTTGCCATTTTTAAATGAGCTATTTGAGAATTCAGATAAGCATATACTGAAGAACTGGAAGATTCTTCAAGAATTCTCTTGTGTTGCTTGTTCTCATAATAAATAACGTGAACGGCCAGCTAAAGTTGGGACTAAGAACCTAATCTGAAATATATAAAAGGTGAATATGGGCTCATTCACCTATCATGTGAACCACTTATAGATGCATATATGAGATGGTTACATGTATGTTTATTGTCAACCTGCAGTTTGGCATTTGAAATTGCTTTTATCAATTAAGAGCATAATTTCAGATTATGAAATCAAGATAGTTTATCTTGATGATGCTGGTTTATATCCAAGCTAGTTTAGTATTGAATACCTCCTATTAATGGCTAAACTATTGCTTATGAGAACAAAGCTTCATGTGTTGGTCTAAGATTTTCTAAATTGCATATAGCAGCACTTGTATGCATCAGACCAACAATATATAATAAGTCCTCCCCTCACAATTGGTTTAGGATCAGAAAACAAATATGTTTACTATCTAATAACTTTTTATGCATGGTATATGATCAATTTCTCTACCACAAAGCACAAAGATAGGTTTCCCAAAGAAGATTTGGGATATATGTTAGTTTTTCTAACGTTCGGGGGATGGAATAAGCAGTTGAAAAATATGTATATGAATCGAATTATCATTAGTATGATCCTCACTCAGAAGATAATTCAAGTCAAATGCCAAAAGCATTTGCTGATCCAAAATTAAATATCATATTTCAGCTGGGAATGCTCCTATTAAAATTAAAGTCCCTGAAGGATGGAGTTTACTGTACGCATGAAGCGTGGTAGACCAATCGGTTACAAAGGTAACAATCCTTGAAATGATAGGAGCAAATGATCAAAATGATCATAATAAGGAGGAAATGACCTGTAGAAGAGCCCACGACATAACATTTTATGAAACTCCAGAAGAAGTTCAGGTATCTGAAAATAAAGAAAGTGATGAGATCTCAACAAGTTATGTCGCTTGCGAACCGATACAAAAATGATCGTCGACGATATATTTGATACAATATATTGCACAATATTATAAAAGATTGTGAGGATCGGACCTGCAGTCCAGACACCTAAAGATGTCATGCCATTCATAACCTATATGGCTTATTTGATTAAATCTATATGAATATTCCTAAATGATTTAAAATGTCTGAAGTATATAGTTCAAAGTCTCGAGAAATGTACTCGATCGAATTACAAAGGTCATTGTACCGTTTAAAGTAATTTGGACGCATATGGTATTATCGCCTCGGTGAACATTTGCTTAAAGAAGGTTACGTAAGTGATGTTATTTGTCCAGGTATTTTTATAATAAAGATGTCATCAGAATTTGTTATCCTCGTTGTTTATGTTGATGACCTAAATCTTGTTAGAACTCCAGAAGAGCTCCAAAATGCAATTGAATATCTTAAGAAAGAATTTGAGATGAAAGATCTTGGAAACACAAAACTTTGTCTTAGTCTGCAAATTGAACATTTAGCATACGAGATCTTTATCCATCAAAGTTGCCTATACAGAAAGGGCCTTAAAACGCTTTTACATGGACAAAACGCACCCATTGAGTACACCAATGATTGTTCGATCACTTGAAATGAATAAGGATTTGTTCCGACCTCCAGAAGAGGATGAGGAACTCCTTGGTCCTGAAATACTCTATCTCAGTGCAATTGGTGCACTCATATATCTTGTTAATGCTAACAAAGGTGGTGCAGATCGTATTAGTTATGCAGATGCAAGTTATTTATCTGATCCACATAAAGCTATCTCAAATCGGGTACGTGTTTATATGTGGAGATACTGTTATATCATGGCACTCCACAAAGCAATCTACTATTGCTACTTCTTCAAATTATGCTGAGATAATAGCTATTCATGAAGCAAGTAAGGAATGCGTATGGTTGAGATCAGTGATTCATTTTATTCAAGAAAAATATGGTTTGGAATGTGATACAAAGATCCACAATTTTATATGAAGACAATGTTGCATGGATAGTCCAATTGAAGGGAGGATTTATAAAAGGAGATAGAACGCAGCACATTTCACTAAAATTATTCTACACACACAATCTTCAGAAAAATGGTGAAATTGATGTGCAACAAATTCGTTCAAGTGACAATCCAGCAAATTTATTCACTAAATTTCTGCCTACTTCAATTTTTGAGAAGAATATATACAAGATTGGAATGTGGAGACTCAAATATTTGAAACAAGGTTTATATCAGGGGGAGTGAAATATGCGCTGCACTCTTTTTCCCTTACTAAGTTTTTTTCCCATGAGGTTTTTCCTGTAAGGTTTTTATTGAGGCAGCTAGAAATGCGTATTACTAAATATGTGTACTTTTTTTCCTTCACTAGGATTTTTCCCACTGAGTTTTTCCTAGTAAGGTTTTAACGAGGCATATTATCTTTTAATGAACATCCAAGGGGGAGTGTTATGAAACTATTATATTGTGGATGTCCATTTATTATTCCGCTATAGATAATCTTCCTCTACAAGCAGCTGATGCAGACAGGTTGCAAGCACCTCAATGAAATGATTTGCAGCAGCTTCTTATTAAACAGTTGCAAGCAGCTCATGTAGATAGCTTACGAGCAGCTCAAGAAAAGTCTCGCAGCTGCTTTCTGAAAAGCCTTGCAGCTGCTTCCTGAAAAGTCTCGCAGTTGCTTCCTTTCTTTTATAAATAAAGGAGATTTCAGTTCATTATGTACATCAATTTGAAAGTTCAATAATATATCAGTTTCTCTATACTTGTCTTTGGTTTATGTACGGTCGTTATTTTATAGCAGTTCCGTTTTTATTCATATTTATTATTTGAACATGCAATGGTCGGCTAAGATGTTGCCAGGCAATGCACTAACCGTCTCAAAGATATGGTTTTTGGTTGGAGTTCTCTTTTATATCATGTTCATTTTATTGAACAAGTCAATACCGACAGGCCATTGGGCACCGGCCTTACCCCACTACACCTTAGCTCCATTGCCATTAATTTTATCATTCAAGCATTTATAGATAATGCCCCTCACTTCCTAGTTCCTTCCCTCTGCTAATCCATTATAATCATTCTGGTGCACAATATACACAGCTTGATTAGTGAATACTGTATACTTCATCTATTCATTTTTCGTTTTAATCTGCTTTAAAAAATGACATCTATTTGTACTAAAAACAATTCATTTTTAAACTTTTTATTTTACTTTTAACGACATGATTTTATAATTACATAAATCTTTGGCAAATTTAAAATTATAAATTTCAAAAGCGTTGCTTATTTTTCTAAATTTTGCATCGAGTCAAATACGTGGCTCAACATTCTTGGCTCAACATTGTTGTGAGAGTTTGGAGGAGAATTGGTCTTTTAATTTTGTGAACTAATCAAAACCGAAATCAAATTGTAGGTGAAGTGGTACTATCATTAGTAGAGGTATCCCACTCGGACATGAATGAGAAGAAGAGATCAAATTGTCTAGTTATTCCTCGTCGTTCAAAATATTCATGTAAATAAAGTGGAGAGGAGAGGACCAAGTTGACTTTGCCTCTGTCGAGACCAATTCATGAACAGGAAAGTTCAAGAGATTAGCGTTTCTCTAATGTTCTTTTAATTTTAACTGAACTTCACTAACTCCTAAAAATAACACCTATCTAAAATTGAATTTCTCTTGTGATTAGCTTCTCTACCATTTATTCCTTTTCATGCGAAATAGGTGATTGATCAACTATTTATTGCTAATTACACAGAAGTTAAAACAAACAACATAACAAAAAATAATACGTAATACTTAATAAACAAAAGAAGCTAAGCAAAGAGAATTATACCCTAAAACATACTTCTCATTACTAATCATTAACATTCAAAATAAAAGCTTACAAGCTAATTCATCATGATCATTAGTCATAAGTCACAATCATACACCAACAATATAGTATTTAACCATACTACTTAATTCTTCACTGCCCTTTCTTCAATCTCCTTCCCTCCCTTTGCCTCCCATATAAATACAAAATAACCCTTCCATACCAGTTTTTTTTACATAAATACATCTTAAATAGGTCCTACTAAATTAATTAAAAAACAACTAGAAGAAATTATTCGCATTTTCATCTAATTTTCGCAAATTTCAGACCTTTTCATTTCTCCATGTCCTAAAAATTCACGGAGAAACTGAAATTCCCGAAATTTGAGAATTTAGTTGCGATTTTTGAAGATTTATAACATAGTCAAACTTAAACTAATTAGAGACTAAGGATTTATATATATAGTCCCTCCCAACTAATTCAGAATTAAGTGATAATGATAATTCAGGCGAAAACGGGTTTGGATCCACTACTCAAGTCGGAGCAACCGCCTTAAATCTCTGGTGGCAGAATCATCAAACGACTTGAACTCTACTTGCTTTTTGCTGTTGTTAAAAAAAGAAGGTAAAGGAAGTGATCGCGGCGACGGCGAATTCGAGAACGCTGCCGATCCGGCGTACATGTCGGCCGGAGAAAACCCGACCCGAATTTGCTTCGGCACCATTCCGGGTTGCTCTGGACCCAATCTTCCGGTTCCGTAAACTGTGAACTCAGGTTTCTTCTCATCCGACCTGATCTTCGGGTTGAGGGAATCCAACGACTCGCCCCTTCTTAAAATCGTCACGTTTCCACCGTCGGCCGACGATCTCCTCGAAATCAATGGCTCGGATTTGTTCTGGTTCTGACTCTTGTTGTTCAATTTCTTCTTCTCCGTTCTGACTACCGGTTTCCGGTAGCCATAGTTGTAATAATACCCATTTCCGGTTTTCCGACGATGAAACACCATCGCCGCCTGAGGTTCCCTCAAACAATTTTGTGGCCTCAACACTTCCGTTCCCATTTTTAAAAATAAATTTTTAAAAAAGGAAGGATACTTAACAGAAGAAAAAAAAGTTAAAGGGTTCTTAGGACCTTAAAGGGGTGTTAAAATGGAAACTTGAAAAAGAAAAAAGGTTTCTTCTTCCTGGGTATTTTCGATTCCTTATAAAGGAAAGAGAGAAAACTAAATTCTCTCTTTTTTCTTCTAAATTTCTGCTCTGTAATTGAGAGTTTTGTTTCAATGAAAAGGATATGGAAATGGGAGATTTATATATCAAACAGGAGGAGAAGAATCGCTGATTGATAGATTATATTTAGAGATAATAGCTTTTTTAGTCCCTCAATTATTGGTAAATTTTAATTCTGATCCTTATGAATATGTAACTTTCAATCTTTTAAAATGTGCATTTCGACCCTTCATATGTGAAACATATAATAGTTAGATTATTTTTAAAATTATACTACCTCCCATTTATGACAAGATGTGAAAGCGAGCCTCAGATGGTTTGGGCACGTACAGAGGAGAAGTCCAGATGCTCCGATAAGGAAGCTGACCGGTTGGCTATGGAAGGCACGAGAAGAGGTAGAGGGCAGCCTAAGGCTTCATTTGTTTTTTTTAAGATTAAGACGTCTGAATCTGAATACACATCTAAATATCAAGATGTGTATTAAGATTAAGCCACACATCTGAATATTAAGATGTGTATTAAAATCTGAATACTAAATGATTAAGACTTTTTGATTTTTAATATCTGAATATATAAAATTTATTTTTATTTGAAAATTAATAAACATAAAATTCAAATGAAATACTAATTAATCTAATATTTTATCAATAAAATATATAATTTTTAAAAATATAGTAGTTGCTGATGGTGATGGCTAACAATGGTGCTTGTGAATACCGACTAAAAGCGGTGGTTGGCGATAGGTTTAGTTGATGGCGGTGATTCAAGGTAGTAGCTAGTGGTAATTAGTTGTGGTAATAATTATGATTGAGGATGGTAATGATGAGTGGTGATAGTTAATAATGGCGGGTGGTGGTGGTAGTTATGATTGAGGAAGGTGGGGATGGGTGGTGGTAGTTTATAATGATGGATAGTGCTTGTTTTGATTGTTGATGGTGATGGGGTGGTTAGTTGTGGTAGTTGAGGTGGATGAGTGTTTGTGGTTGAGAATGATGACGGTGAAAATGGTGCGGATGGTGGGTGGTGGTAGTCGATTATGGTGGCAGTGGTGGTGGTGACATGTGGTAGTTGATAATGATAGGCGGTGACAACAATTAATAATGAATATGGATGATAGCATCTTAATGAAATTAAGTCTCTGTTATGGATCTTAATCATACAGACTTATTCAAACTCATTAAGTGGCTGTGAAGTAAAAAAATAAACACACTTAATGATTAAGATCTAAATAATTAAGATTCAGACTTTAAAAACAAGCACTTAATATCTGAGATCTGAATGATTAAGATTCGGACCTCCATTAAGTGCAAACAAATGAGGCCTAAGAAGTATTATGGAGAGTTAATCAGGCAAGACATGACGTGCCTTCAAATTTCCGAGGACACGGCCCTTGATAGGAAGTTGTGAAAGTCGAGTATTAGGGTTGAAGGTTAGGAGGTAGTTGAGTCTATTTTTACTTCGTACCTATGTGAGGCTAGTCTGATATGATTTTTGTCTTAGAGTGTTAGTGGTTAATGTTATGTTCTCACTACTTTTTCGTATGTCATAGTGTCGGTTCTATTTACTGGCTTTCACTTTTGCTTTTCATCTATTTCCTAGTCTATATTATGTTGTTATTATTCCAATGATATTTGTTGGTGGTATATATTGTCTCTTTTCGTCTTCTGGAGCTGAGGATTTTTCGGAAACAACCTTTTTACTCCCTCGAAGTAGGGGTAAGGTCTGCGTACACAATACCTTTCTTAAACTCTACTAATGAGATTTTACTGGATTGTTGTTATTGTCTTCAAATATGAAGTAACAACTCAAAGTTAGCATCACACAATGGTTAGACGACTGATTTAATTATATGTAATTCGTTAAATTTGTAAAAATTCAAAAGTGAAAGTTTTAAAAGTACTCATTTGAGTTAATTGAATATTGAATTTGCTTAGCCAAATACACAAAGATAGAAATCAAAATTTGTGAATATTTGAGGGACGAAGAGTGCAACTTTTCCTTTTAGATATGGTGTTTTCCATGGGTGTTTCTCTGTGAGAAGCGCGTGGCACAGCGATATGAGGTGCAAGTGGGGGTTTGTTAAAGGGATGTTTGGTTAGGCCGTCTAGTTTGATATTCATATTTTATGAGCGGCTGACCTTAGACTCGGCCGTTCACGTGTGGGGCCCTGATGCTTCTTATTAGTCTTTCCGTTTTGAGAGGGACTTGTAATCTGTTAGTCTACGCGCTTGTCGTTTTCGGATCATTAGTCTGAACGGCGTTAAGTCTGTGACTGTGAGTTGTTTTGTCGTGTTAACAGGGGAATTATTTGAGGGGACCATGTGTTTTGGATGTGGATTCTTCATATACTCTTTCCTTTTCTATTTACTACAATAACTTTTATTAAAAACTTAAAATAGAAATATTTAATTGTAAATTGTGAGCAAATTATTGATATGGTCTAATTTGGTGATTTGTGTGATGTTGATCTTCTTATCATGTCAAAGTTTTTAGATTTATAAATATGTAATACTGCATTTCCTTTACCAATAAGGTAAATTTAGAAGTTGGAAAAATATACATATATTTTACTTTATTTCCTCTGTTTTAAATATTTGTCACTTTTAGCATAATCCACGCAATCTCTGACCAACATTTTCAATTGTATTCATTCACCTTTTTTATATGACAAAAAATACATTTGATCTCATAATTAATTGAGGAATTTCCAGAAGCTTCTATTATTCAGTGATTATTAATTTCTTATAGCTATTATATATATGATTACTTCCTATAGCTACTATTCAGTCGTTACGGTAGTGTATTCGCGCTGCTGTATTCTTGAATACAGCAGCAAAAAACGCATAAAAATCAAGGCAGTCCAGCTGGACGCGCATGTATTCACATGTATTTGCACCATGTATTCATGAATTCAGCAACAAAAAGCACCTAAAATTATGGCAGTCCAGCTGTACGCACATATATTCACATGTATTCGCAAAAAGTGCCTAACATCATGGCAGTGCAGCTGTACGCGCATGTATTCATATGTATCCGCGTCATGTATTCATGAATACGGTAATGACAATCACCTTAAAAATGGGTATGTCCAGCTGTATAATAACGAAAATAATATCAATTAGCGGGATACAATCCTAATATAACTCAACAAAATCAATTCTAACATGCCTCATTATCAACCCAATTAATTAGAACAGAAAAGGGTCAAAACTACCCCTATTGTTTGCTAAATGGTCTATAAATACCACTCGTCTATCTATCAGTCCAAAAATATACACGATGTTAATTCTATTAATAAAATTACCCCCGCGACTAAAGGCAGAACTGGTAGGCTTTCAATTTAATGATGTGGCATTTTATTATTAGGCCACGTGGCAATTCTGGATTGAAATCAACCTGGATTTAATACCCGCCCCAATTATTTGACCCGACTAATTATTTTCTTTCTTTTTCTTTCTCTTTTTCCTTATCACCCAACACACCCACTCTCACTCACCTAAATCCCAAAAGTTTGGCGTTACCACTAGCCAATCGCCGCCATCGTCAAAAATTCGGCGTTACCCCCAACTTCCTGCCCTCTCTTTCTCTTATGTTCTTCACAAACTCACCTCTACCCCTACCTCCAGGGTGCTACTGTCGACATCATTCCTCCACCACCAGTGACGGCGACCACTAGATCTCTTTGCCGAAAATGGTAACCAGCAGCGACAAGTAATCTTGAACGTGACTAGAATCTTTCAGATATGGACAACAAACACTGTTAATATTTTCTTGGCTTGTGTTTGATGCTTATGCTATCTCTGTCTATGTGATTTTATTGCAAAAGTGAGAGAAAACATGGACAATGACTAAAGATGGAGGGTCTAACTTTTCCGATATCTTCTTTGATTCTTGGCATGTTCTTTTTTCAAAGATGGCGTTTATGATCGGAGAAGAAGAAAGGGGGAGGTCAGATGAGCAGGAATGAGTGTGATAGATACCACCCATTTTTGTAAATGGGTCGGATAAGGTAAATAGGTCAAAATAATATTTTTTTTTATTTCAATCAAAGATTGCCACGTGGTCCAGTAAAAAATGACATGTCATTAAATTGTAGGTTCACTAGTTTTGCCGTTAGTTGCAGGAGTAATTTTATTAATAGAATTAACGTCGTGTATATTTTTGAACAGATAAATGGACAGAGGGTTTTTATAAACCATTTAGCAAATGATAGGGGTAATTTTGGCCCTTTTTCCGTAATTAATATGATTTTTTTTGTTGTATATAACTTTTGTATTTAGTTTGTTTCAATTTTTTTTCTGTTGCATTCATTAGATTCAATGCTTATATTTACTGTGTTCGCTATTTTATATTCAGTGTATTCAAATGTATTTGTATTAACAGTATTTTAGTTATTCCTAATACATGTTATTACTGTTGTATTAAGTATATTTCACTGGTTGTATTCACTGTATTTCTATATGTATTCAGTGTATTTTAAAATTAAATATATTTATTATTTATATTATATTCTATTTTAATGTTTGTATTTAGTATATTTTAATGTTTATATCCTATATACATATAGTATGCATGAGTATAGGTGTATTCAGATGTATTAAAAAATATAGACCTTCAAAATACATAAACACCGGCAAAAAAATATATTTATGCAAAAATAAAATATGTTTGAGTGAATTTGTGTAGAATACAATGTATTTGTATCATTATATGTGACTTTAGCAAAGAAGAGAAGAAAGTTCGTCGGAAATGGCGTTTTCTGGCCAAGACTCCTTGTATCTCTTCACTACCTCTTCCATTACAAGTTACAACGCTTCCAATTCGACCGCTTCTTCCTCTTTTCTCTCGTACTACTGCGTTAAGAATTCCTCTTTCTCTTCAATCTCTCTGTTGCCCAAGGTATCTCCGCTTCCTTTTTTTAATTATAGTTTCATGTTTCTGATTTTGAGATTTTTATGCTTTCTTTCATGATTTGTTTCAATTTTGTGTACCTATGATTTGCCCTATTTTACTCGAAGAGAGAGAGAGAAGAAAGAGAGAGAGAAAGAAGAAACGTTCTGAGAGAGAATCGTGTGTTTATTGAAAGAAAGAGAGAGGAAAAAAATAAATAGCATATTTCATGCCTCAATGGTAGTATATACCATAAATACTTGTTTTGTTATAAAATATAAAAGGTAGCTATAGAAAATAATAATTTAAAATAATTTTTGTCACGAAATTCAAAATTCACTAAGAGTCGTGATGGCGCCGGACTCCACGATCAGACAAGCCAACCATAAATACTTAATTTAATTCATGTTTCAATATTTTTTGAAAACTATGATTTTCCTTCAATTCAACTAGTAAAAGATAATCCTTACAAAATAAATAAAAAAATATTTAGAAGTAAATACAGAATACCCCATAATCATCTCAGAACCCGGTGTCACAAGTTCATGAGCAGTTTCTAGAGAATAAGGTGATACATCATCTGTCTGGAATACAATTTTGATAGAAAAGAAAATACAATACAATGCAATACTCTGAAGGAGACTCTGTTGACTGCGAATCGTTTCGAGAGATGCAGCTCACCTAAGTCTTCGTATCAACTATGCCGTTGCGCCCAACGAGGCCACTAGACCTACATGTGCCTGTGCAACAAAAATGCACAACAAGTGTAGTAAGAGTACGAAAATAATGCATACCTAGTAAGTATCCCGCCTAACCTCCAAGAAGTAGTGACGAGGGGTCGACTTCGACACGTACTAAGGGCCAACAATATGGTAATATAAAAATTCTAAATAAGCATGATATACAACAATAACATTCAGAACAAGAAGTAATTGAGCGAGTCTTCACCATATTTAAGAACTTAACCACTTCATTCTTTTAAACCATTATTTACCAAATAGTAAATTTACACCAGTTAAATTAAAGGACTTTCAGTACTATTATAATACATATATACCACTGAGGACATTCAGCCTGATCCAACATAAATGTAAATTGTGCACTGCCGAGGGTCGAACGACGTGAACCATAGATACATCTATTACCCCGCTCGCGAATCATCCATGCGACGCGATCAAATATAAATATAAAGTATTACCTCGCTCGCGAATCATTCATGCGACGCCGAAAAATATAGTTTAAAGAATTACCCCCTCGCGAATCATACATGCGACGCGGTAAAAATATAGATTTTCTCAAGTTATTAAAGCATTCTTCCATTCTTTTCAAAATATGAGATTTCAATTAAAACTTTCAAGACCCCCATCTTTAGAATAATTTTGACTCCTTTCAAAAATATTTAATAAGCATACTCAATCTCGCTTCTTCTCAAAGCAAACAATGAACATAAATCAACAATAATATCAACAAGGCATGATGTGCGCCTAAAACTATCCAGACATAGGCATAATTAGTAGCTACTTACGGACTCTCGTCACCTCGTGCGTAAGTAGTCCTCACAAATAGAAGCACATAATAATTTAGTCCACCTATGAGGTTAATTCCCCCTTTGGTTAGAAAGGAGATTTACCTCGCTCTGAGGTTCCATAACTGGCATCCCACGCTCTTCCGAAGACTTAAATCGATGCACAACGCTCCAAAACTAGCCAATAATTATGTAAACCCATTAATATATTTTCAATAACTCATTATAATCCAATTTATAACAATTCCTAACCCCGATCGAAAAGTTGACAAAATTGCCCTCGGGCCTACGTGCCCAGATTCCAAAATTTTTCGAAGATAAAGTTTACCCATAATCTCACGAACTCAAATATATAATTTACTCTCATTTCATGCCCAAAATCGTGGTCAAAATCCAAGAATATCAAATTTTTAGGTCTTCCTAAAAACCCCAAATTTTTACTAATTTTCATATTAAAATCTATACATAATCAATGTATTTAGCTCATAATAAGTGGGGATAACTTACCTTGCCATTGATGATGAAAAATCCCTCTTGAAACCCTCTAAGAACCGCCCAAGCCAAGAGAAATGAAAGAAAATGGGCCAAATCCCGTCTTAAAACAACTCACTGCTCAGCACTGCCCTTCTTCGCGAACGCGGAAATGCCCTCGCGTTCGCGAAGCACAACCTGCTTCAGCCCAAAAATTTCATCATTGCATTCGCGAAGGCCAGCTACCTAGACCATACACATTCGCGTTTCGGGCCTCACATTCGCATAGGCCAATGACCCCAGGCCCAGCTCCCCTCTTTCCTTCTACCCGTTCACGATCGTCCATTTGTGTTCGCGACCTCCACTTCTTGTTCGCGAAGGCCAATTCCAACAGCCTCCCACTTTCGTCTTCGCGAACGCGGAACTCCCTTCGCAATCACGAAGAAGGAAACCAGAAACTGAAATCTGCAACAATAACACAACCCGAAATGGTCCGAAACCACCCCAACACACCCGAGGCCCCAGGATCCCGTCCAATCACATAAACCAATTCCAAAACACATTACAAACTTAGTCGAGCCTTCAAATCACATCAACCAACGCCGAATTCATGGATTGCTCCTCATTCCGAGCTTAATGAACTTTAGAATTTTCAACATCTACA
Organism: Nicotiana sylvestris; assembly: GCF_000393655.2. Taxonomy (NCBI): domain Eukaryota; kingdom Viridiplantae; phylum Streptophyta; class Magnoliopsida; order Solanales; family Solanaceae; genus Nicotiana; species Nicotiana sylvestris. The sequence goes on along the minus strand of NC_091057.1, from coordinate 56,951,100 downwards.
TTCGATGCCGAAACCTATCAAATCACGTCTGATTGACCTCAAATTTTGCACACAAGTCATATTTGACATTACGGACCTACTCCAACTTTCGGAATCGGATTCCGACCCTGATATCAAAAAGTCCACTTCCGGTCAAACTCCTCAAAAACCTTCAAATTTCTAACTTTAGCCAAATGACTCCAACATGACCCACGGACCTCCGAATTCACTTCCAATCGTGCTCCCAACACCATAATCACCATACGGAGCTATTCCCAGATTCGGAATCCTAAACGGACATTGATAACACTAAAATGCACTTCAACCCAAACTTATGAAATTCTTCCAAAAATGCTAACTTCCACAATATGTGCCGAAACGTTCCCGGGTCTTCCAAAACCCGATCCGGACATACGCCCAAGTCTGAAATCATCACACGAACCTGCTGGAACCTTCGAATCCCAATTCCGAGGTCATTTACTCAAAATTCCAATCTTAGTCAATTCTTTCAACTTAAAGCTTCCAAAATGAGAATTCTCTTTCCAAATCAACTTCGAACTTCCCAGAATTCAATTCCGACCATGCGTACAAGTCATAATACCTGAAGTGAAGTTGCTCATGACCTCAAACAACTGAACGACGCGCTAGTGGGGGTTTCAATTATGAGGTCATGAGCAAGTGAGCAACTTCACTTCAGGTAATACTTGAAGTGAAGTTGTTTAACACCTCGTGCAACTACCCGTGCTACTACAACCCAATTGAGAACATTAGCTCGATCAATTATGAAGATATTCCCTTTTATTCAAGCAAATAAGCCTCGAGCCCAATTCCAATATCAGGAATTCTCTGCCAGGCATGCTTCCAATATATGAACACCGTATCAATCACTACACGAGGTACTAGAACATGACTGCATACCTTTGTTGAATTCTCACTGTGCGCCACATCATTCACATGACCATAATAATATTCTCTAATCATATAACCAACATTCCATGAATTTGATGCTCACAATGCACCTCATGATATATATAAGTGTTGTTCCAACTCTCGCAAAACCGCCATGATGGAAGAGATGTGTAGAAATTTATAACCAACTGCCAAGTCAACAAATCATTGAGTCTATACTTCTGAAAATAGCCATTACCTTATTCTGAACCAAATAATGATCTTTGCTCTTTAATATACTTCATATAATCCGACTGCACTGATTCTAGATCCAATAATCTCGTCTCACCCAGTATGAACTGCTCAGGCAATAAGCCACCCCGGTCATGATCAAAAGTCCCATATGATGCCACAACGTGCAAATAGGCTACAAGCTCGAATGTGATACATGAGAAAAACAAACTCTGGAAGGGACTACTCAACTCATACAACTAATATGAACTTTCCTCAGAAAATGGGAAACAAAACACATAAAAACAGATATAGAGAACGGTACTCAACATCACACTATTGCGGCATGCAACCCGATCCAAACAACATGCCCCTGGTGGCGTGCCACCCGATCCACACATAAAATTCACATAAGAAGATACACACCGAGCTAAATCGCTCATTACTAAAAAATACCGAATATCGGCCACAAACACGCTAAGTGCATAATACCATCCCTGGGGAGACAGATAGCGCCATAAGCTACAAAACTCAAGCACAACAGAAGTGCGATATATGATCTGAATCTCAAGAGCCATCCTGCTCACATAACACCATTGCTACGCGAAACCTCAGCACATAAGAAATTTATCAAGCCATTTCGCAACTCACACGACACAATATAACATTATATGAAATAGCCGACGACGAAATAACATCCAACATCTGAATACTCCTCCATGAGGAGTGCTATGCTGAAATGAACTCATCTGGCCTGATATAAAGCCCATATTCATATTTAAATCCACTCACAGACCACAAGCCGATTCTGATCGCACCGTACTAGGCAAATAACATTTCAAGGGTCCATAAATGCCCCTTTTTCCTATATCCCACAATAACAACCATCATAATCGGAGTAACCTCCATAGTCCACAACCCGATAAACTGAGTGCCCTCCAGGCATAACTTCTCACATTAGTGATATTACCACAATCTTCACACTTGGTTTAAATCTTCAATCAATCAAGTAACTGCATGCCACACTAATACAATCTTCCCGTGGGGCACACTCCCACGACCTTCCACAACAGATAACAAGTCTGCACATCCATACCACCGGCCGCACTAATGCTGAAAAGCATCAAGAATCCACAACCAGGATGTAAAGCTTTTTTCACAAAGTACCGATCTCAGGTGACGCTGAAGACAATGCCAACTTACTCTAAACATTCAAATCCTTTTCCTACTCGTCCGAGCTCGTGACATCCGTGTCAATACCGAACCGCAACCTTGATCCTCACTTTCAAATTCCATACCAGTCATTGCACCTAACATGCCAATATGCAGTAGTACAAGATTTTCATCATAACTCCGGAACCACTAATATATTAATACTTCACCATATAGAAACTTTTCACTTAACTCATTTCAGGAGAACCATAGCAGCACACAAGTGAATTCTCATAACCGTAGAATATGCAAATCTTCAAGTAGTGGTCTAAGCTACCATAGCCCTTCTAGGATTCGCCTACATATAACAAGCCATAATACTAGAATACTTCCGAATAAAACCAATTACAGCGGCCAACAAGCCTCACATGTATCGACAGAATTTGCTTGCATAACTTAATCATGCTGAAGGAACTGATCACTGCCACCAGTATGCCAATTCGACCATGGCTAACCAATCCAACCTCTTCCAACTTATCCTTAATTGCCTTAGAATAATAATAACTTCATTCAACACATAACACACTCAACCCGCACTCGTCCCGAGTGTCCTTGTAACACAAGACCATGATGTCTCAAATCCCACGAACCACCTCATACCTTCCTTGTGTGCATATTTGCATCTCAACTGGTACATCCCTTGTGATAATTCCTCTATGAATCCAAAGTCATTTTCTCTCATTCCCCATATGTTACACTGCAAGCCAAAGATATCATAAAATATTTTGATTCTCTTATCATGATCTGTTGCAAAATCTCAATTCTTAACCATACTTGTGGACTCGAAGTCCTTAGACACCACACTTTACCCTTCGGATCCACTAGGACTGTTGTTGAGAGCCACCCACACTAACTTGGTCCCAAATTTAATCAACTCCAAGAATCTTCTAGCGCATAAACCCCTCTCGACGAAGCACCCGACCGAATCACTTTCCTTGAAACCCGCATCTATACAAAGCATGAATCCTGAACCTTCTTCAAGTTGAACATGGGTCACTAAGGCCAGCTATAGCATGTCTTTAATAATTCCTTTGCTCAAATTACCACTTATGTTCTCTTCCCTTAGCTGAAATAGCCCATCGATATGCTAATAACCAGAGATTTCACAAATAGATGATCATGTAATCCAGCTGTAGGTGGTGGGACTCTCCCACTTAGCTTGAAGCCACTATTACACAACTCTGTAATGCACCAAGATTCTTTATCTCTTATTGACATGACCTTGCACAATCAAACCGTCAGATTCCTCAAAATCCTTCCGTTAGCATTTCATGACACTCTGAATCTCTAGAAACATTCACATATTAGACCTTTTACTGAATAACCAGTGAAATCCTTCGTAGGAGCTTCACCATCCCCACGACCGCTGATCTGCTCACAGGAGATAACCCACCTAAGCCCGCGCTCATTCACCAGCTACACAAGTCCATTCACTCCTCGTGGACATCAACTAAATGTGTGATAATATCTTCCAATTCAAGTTATGCTGTATCCTCCTTCATATAAAGCAGCTCCTTTCCGTCATATCAAATTTCTCGCCGTATGCTAGCCAATATTTCAAATTAAGCTCGTAGACCCAATCACCTTCCACAAAAATTCCCAAATCACTCCAAATTTTCCTCAAGGGTGTAGCTATCCTGCCACTGAATCCACGTGTTGCTCTGCTGCTCTCCCACCTTGGCCAGACCCTCTTCTTTAAGCAACTATTCGACTTTCGCTTATTATATCTGGCTTCCTTAGAAATTCAACCATTGCATGACACTTCCCATTTGTCCTTCCCCATCTTTTGTTGCCCAGTTGTTGCCTTAGTTAAATATCTGTCTCTCTGACATTTGGACCAATAGATCATCACTAACTTTAAACTTTTTCAAAGATCATCTTTCTCGAGCCTTCCATAGTAAAAACATCGATTCGATCCTGAACCACCGTACCCTGCGATCTCTGACAGTCGTTTCTCCAATACTATTTCACAATATCCCGCCCCATAGGACCGGTGAACTTAACACATCCAATCAAGGACGACGATACCACGCCGCAGTTGAAAATCCCACCACACTTGAAAATACCAAGTCTCGTTACTCCATCGATCCAAATCTGGACATTCATAGGCCAATTGCTTTTCTAAGCCGGAAATAAAATACAAGACCTCTGAATCACGCACTAAGTAGACCTCCTTTCAAGTCATTCACTGCCCCAACACATAGGCAAACATCCTATCATCACGTCAATACCGTGCGATAACCAATCATGAGCAATCCTTGCATAGACTCAAGCTCTCAGAAGTACAGCTACCGAGCTAAAATGACAGAATATCCTTCGGCAAGGCGATGGCAATAACCCAACTAACTATGCCGGGAGAAACATCCTACACCACATCTGTAGTACCATTACAATTCCTCAATTCTCGATTTATAATAAGTGTTTCGCATCGCATAAGATTTAGTAGGAAGGAAATAAGGGCATAAGCCTTAAAGGAATCAAACTGCACGATGAGGAATCAAGAAGGGAAGTGTTCCTAACAGCCATATAGCCTCTTAAAGATAAGTACAAACATCTCCGTACCGATCCGCAAGACTCTACTAGACTCGCTCATGACTTGTAAGACCCAAGGGAACCTAGTGCTCTGATACCATGTTGTCACGACCCAAAATCCACTAAGAGTCGTGATGGCGCCGGACTCTACTGTCAAGCAAGCCAACCATAAATACTTAATTTAATTCTTGTTTCAATAAATTTTGAAATCTATAATTTTCCTTCAACTCAACTAGTAAAAGATAATCCTTACAAAATAAATAAAAGAATATTTAGAAATAAATATGGAATACCCCATAATCATCCCAGAACCTGATGTCACAAGTGCATGAGCAGTTTCTATAGAATAAGGTAATACATCAACAGTCCAGAATACAATTTGGACAGAAAAGAAAATACAGTACAATACTTTGAAAAAGACTCTACTGGCTGCGGGTCGTTTTGAGAGATGCAGCTCACCTAAGTCTCCGTATCAACCATGTCACTGCGCCCAACGAGGCCACTAGACCTACATATGCATGTGCAACAAAAATGCACAACAAGTGTAGTATGAGTACAAAAACAAGCGTACCCATTAATTATCTCGCCTAACCTTAAAAAAGTAGTGACGAGGGGTCGACTTCGACACTTACTAAGGGCCAACAATATGGTAATATAAAAATTCTAACTAAGCATGATATACAACAATAACATTCAGAACAAGAAGTAATTGAGCGAGTCTTCACCATATTTAAGAGCTTAACCACTTCCTTCTTTTAAACCATTATTTACCAACTAGTAAATTTACACCAGTTAAATAAAAGGACTTCCGGTACTATTATAATACACATATACCACCGAGGACATTCGGCCCGATCTAATATAAATATAAACTGTGCACTGTCGATGGTCGAACGGTGCGAACCATAGATGCATATATTACCACGCTCGTGAATCATCCATGCGAGGCGGTCAAATATAGATATAAAGTATTACCCCGCTCGCGAATCATTCATGCGACGCAGATAAATATAGTTTAAAGAATTACCCCCGCTCGCGAATCATACATGCGACACGGTAAAAATATAGATTTTCTCAAGTTATTAAAGCATTCTTCCATTCTTTTCAGAATATGAGATTTCAATGAAAACTTTCAAGACCCCCTTCTTTAGAACAATTTTGACTCTTTTCAAAAATATTTAATAAGCATACTCAATCTCGCTCCTTCTCAAGGCAAACAATGAACATAAATCAACAATAATATCAACAGGGCATGATGTCCGCCTAAAACTACCCGGACATAGGCATAATTATTAGCTACGTACGGACTCTCGTCACATCGTACGTACGTATCCCCCACAAATAGAAGCACATAATAATTTAGTCCACCTATGGGGTTAATTCCCCGTTACAAGGTTAGAAAGGAGACTTACCTCGCTCCGAGGTTCCATAACCGGCATCCCACGCCCTTCCGAAGACTCAAATCGATGCACGACGCTCCAAAACTAGCCAATAATTATGTAAATCCATTAGTATATGTTCAATTACTCATTATAATCCAATTTATAACAATTCCTAACCCCGATCGAAAAGTTGACATAATTGCCTTCAGACCCACGTGCCCGGATTCTAAAATTTTTCAAAGATAACATTTACCCATAATCTTACGAACTCAAATATATAATTTTCTCTCTTCATGCCCAAAATCGTGGTCAAAATCCAAGAATATCAAATTTCTAGGTCTTCCTCAAAACCCCAAATTTCTACTAAATTTCATGTTAAAATCTATACATAATCAATGTATTTAGCTCATAATAAGTGGGGATAACTTACCTTGCCATTGATGATGAAAACTCCCTCTTGAAACCCTCCAAGAACCGCCCAAGCCAAGAGAAAATGAAAGAAAATGGGCCAAATCCCGTCTTAAACAACTCACTGCCCAACACTGCCCTTCTTCACGAACGCGGAAATGCCCTCGCGTTTGTGAAGCACAACCTGCTTCAGCCCAAAAATTTCTTCAACGCGTTCGCGACCCGGCGCTCACATTCGCGAAGGCCAGCTACCTAGACCCTACGCGTTCGCGTTCCGGGCCTCGCGTTCGCGTAGGCCAACGACCCCAAGCCATTTCCCCTCTTTCCTTCTACGCGTTCGCGATCGCCCATTCACGTTTGCGTAGCAACTCAGCCCATCCCTTCGCGTTCACGACCTCCACTTCGCGTTTGCGAAGGCCAAATCCAGTAGCCTCCCACTTTCCTCTTCGTGAACGCGAAACTCCCTTCGTGATCGCGAAGAAAGAAACTAGAAACAGAAATCTGCAATAATAACACAACCCGAAATAGTCCGAAACCACCCAAAACACACCCGAGGCCCCCAGGACCCCTGTCCGATCACACAAACCAGTTCCAAAAATATTACGAACTTAGTCGAGCCTTCAAATCACATCAAACAACACAGAATTCATGGATTTCTCCTCATTCCGAGCTTAATGAACTTTAGAATTTCCAACTTATATATTCGATGCCAAAACCTATCAAATCACGTCCGATTGACCTCAAATTTTTCACACAAGTCATATTTGACTTTACAAACCTACTCCAACTTCCGGAATCGGATTCTGACCCCGATATCAAAAAATTCACTTCCGGTCAAACTCTTCAAAAACCTTCAAATTTCTATCTTTAGCCAAATGACTCCAACATGACCCACGGACCTTCGAATTCACTTTCGATCGCGCTCCCAATACCAGAATTACCATACGGAGCTATTCCCAGACTCAGAATCCCAAACGGACATTGATAACATTAAAATGCACTTCAACCCAAACTTATGAAATTCTTCCAAAAATGCTAACTTCCATAATAGGTGCCGAAACGTTCTCGGGTCTTTTCCAAGTCCGAAATCATCATACGAACCTGCTGGAACCTTCGAATCCTGATTCCGAGGCCGTTTGCTCAAAAATTCAATCTTAGTCAATTCTTTCAACTTAAAGCTTCCGAAATGAGAATTCTCTTTCGAAATCAATTCCGAACTTCCCGGAATTCAATTCCGACCATGCGTACAAGTCATAATACCTGAAGTAAAGCTGCTCATGGCCTCAAACGGCTGAACGACGCGCTAGAGTTCAAAACGACCGATCGGGTCGTTACAATTTTAGTTTATAATAAATAGGGTGTACCTTTGCTACAGGAGGTAAATTTCCTAGTTAATTTAGTCTAAATTAATTCATGTCTAAATTAGTTTGTAAGTTGAATCAACTTGACTTTGAAATGTGAAAGATGACAAAGAATTTGGGACTAAAGGACTTTTTATTTTTATTTTGCTCATATGCAATAAATTGCTCTAGCTTTAATTCCGGTTCATGTTGGTAACTAATTAAAATAGAGTGCCAACTATTCCAAATACCATGACAACGAATGGAGGAATACGGAATAATTTGACGTAGATTGTAAATGTGATGAATCAAATTGGTAATTCTCTCCCAACGATTGATGATTTTGAAGGAAAATGGTCAAATTTGATTATGTATTATTTAAAATTGAGCAACTTTTTCATCAGTAACTTGTTACTCTAACAGTACTCCCGCCTTTAGGAAATAGTCTTGTTTTCGCTCTTGACACCTACCAGAGCGCCAACCTAAGGGTGTGTTTAATCATATTCAAAATTAAGCTGAGCAGTAAAGTTTGACCTTTTTCTTCAAAGTATTTGGACACGTGAAGTCCATCAATTTTAAGTTGGAGCTCCGTTAGTGACAAAGGCAAATATATGATAATTTACTAATGATAACCGTATAAATAAATCAAAAGCATAACAATGAAAAAATTGAGCAATTTCAAATAGTACTGGGGCAACTTTGAACCTCTTCATCGCAAATAAATTGCTTATATATGGAAAAAAAGATTATTCTTTGTAGTCAGTATCTAACTTCTTCCGAATTAGCTTATTTTAAATTTCAATTCTAAGTTGTTCAGCAATTATCTTCACTTTTGCAAAATGGAAAACTTTTTCTTCTCGCATATTTCGATATCTAATTTTCATTATTCTTTTAGAAATATACTTAGTTCTTGAAGAATTCTTAATTTTGTCTCTATTTTTTGGATCAATTCTATTAATAAATAGAATGGTGTATAATTATTATTTTAATAATTGATCTAATATCATATGAGACATCTAAAATTAGAATGCATGAAATAGTGAATAGCATGCTCGGTAATTCCAACATCCTTGAAAAGGACAAGACCTTTCACAGGACTGATCAATTCAACTTTGAAAACTTATTTCTGTCTTATACCAGAAAATTCTTTAATAATAATAATAATAATAATAATAATAATAATAATAATAATAATCTTCACCCTGCAATATTTAACCTTTCTCAGCTCATTTTAACGCAAATTATTCCTTCCATAGTTCCGTTTCAAAAAATGACAAAGTTCGGAAATGTTGGTTAAAATATCCATTGAAAGTTGATTTCGTACAAAGATCTCTTGATTGTTATGAAATTAATTTCACATAATAACTTTTAAGAATTTTAAGAATTTAGAATTTATGAGAAAATCAAAACTGAAATTATTTTTTGTCTAACTCTCAAGAATAATAAAAGCAGTATCTTTTCTTGAATTGAGTCAAAGCATACAAGAAACAATCAAACTTGAAGGAGAAATAAAAGAAAGAAAAAGAAGCAAACTTGTTCAAACCAATGTTTTAAAAAGGGAGCGTGAGGCGAGACGTTTTACCTCTGACGAGGCGTAAGTCCTGAGTCATGGAACGTAAGTCCCACGGATCTTTAAATATTATTAATTTTAAGAATTTTAGGATAGTATAAAATAAAAAATAATTATAAAAATATTAGAATTACAAAATTATAACAAATAATCTATTTAAAATATTTATAAATTATAATTTAACCATGGATAATACGAAAAGTATGATATATATCATAATATGCAAATTAGCTGCAACGTCATTACAACTCAAACATACCTAATTTTTGACAACATTTAATTTTTTATCACTTCTTTATGTAAATATTTTAGGGGGTTTTAACCTACTATTATTTTAGCTTTATTACACTTTTATTATAGGATAAAAATACCAAAAAAAAAATTAAAAGCTGAATTATCACTATTAATATTTTTTTTTTTTTTTATATAAAAAAATCCGAAAATATTTTTTTTTTTAAAAAATAATAATAATAATTTCGGGAATGATTTAAAAAATAAGAAAAAGGGAAGTATTGAATAAAAAAATATAAAAGTAAAAATAGGTGGAATTCTCTTTTAAAAAAAGTAAAAGAATGTAGAAAATTTAAAAAAATAAAAAGTTTTGTGGAAATTTTTAAAAAAATTAAAAAGTAAAAGAAGGTTGGAATTAAAAAATAAATATAAAGATATCTGAAAATTTAAAAAATTTAAAGTAATTGAAAGTAGCATTTTTAAAAGAAAAAGAAAAGATAGTGGTTTGTTTTTTTTAAAGAAAAGTTAAATAAAGTGAGATTCTCTTTTAAAAAAATAAAAAGTAGGATTTTAAATAAGATAAAGTAATTAAAGTTGGAATTAAAAAATAAATATAAAGGTATCTAAAAATTTTAAAAATTTAAAATAATTGAAAGTAGCATTTTTAAAAGAAAAAGAAAAGATAGTGGTTTGTTTTTTTAAAGAAAAGTTAAATAAAGTGAGATTCTCTTTTAAAAAAATAAAAAGTAGGATTTTAAATAAGATAAAGTAATTAAAGTTAGAATTTTAAAAATAAAAGTAAATAAAGGTGGGATTTCGTTTTCTAAAAAAATAAAAGCAATTTGTAAGTGGGATTTCTTTTAATTAAAAAATAAAAAAATAATAAAAAACAAATCTGAAAATTTCGAAAATTTTGATATAAATAGAAGAGAAAATTTAGGAAGAAGGGAGTTCAAAAAAGAAGAAAAACTAGATAGAGAGAAGAAAAAAAGAGGGGGCGGAGAGAGTAGTATACACTCAATATATACTCTAGATACACTAGATATACAGGGACAAAATTCATTTTGGAGAGAGTAAAAAAGATAGAACCAAATTTTCTGAAATATTGAGAGCGGAAGAACACCATAGAGAGTTCAAAGCTAGAAACAAAAAATAAAGAGAGATTTCCGGACTATTTTTCTTCTCCATTTTTACTAGTTTTCTCCGTGTTGCTGGGATTTCTGGATTGAGGTGTTGAAGCTACTGTGTTGGACTTTCTGCTGTTGTATGTTGCTGTGTTACATACTACTTTGCTGACCTTCTTCTTCTTGTATTGACAATACCAGGTACACAACTATAACTTTGGTATATTGTAAGCTGAAATGTGAAAGCATGAATACATATGAAGAATGGAACTTTGAAGTTTAAATTTAGCTTTTTCTTTGTTTCTTTTACTAATTGTATTTAGGTTATTTCATGTATTATTATTCTGTAAATTTTTGTCGCTTTGCATAACTAGACATCTTGTAGTGATGTATTAAATAATACTTTGCTTTAACTTGATTATTAGGTAGTATATATTTAAGCATGCTCATTACTGTCAAACTGTTTAATAATTGGAATAATAGGAAAATAACATAAGTTGGTCTTTAGTGAATCGGCTTGGCAAAACTGATTAAGTTCACTGGCTATGAATGTTTTAATATTGTCAACATTAGGTTAATCGTGAACATGTAACTAAATTTAGTTAAAGCATGAATTTAAATTAACTTCGCGAATTAGGCATTATGGCATGATTTGAGTTCAAACAAGACGAGTTAACGTTTAAATTTAATAAACTTTCGAATATGCATTAGTAATTAAGATTGATTCTAGTTTCAAATAGTTGTAAATAATTAATTCCAACGGTTCAAGTCATCTAACAATGCGAGTTTAATCTAGTTATAGGATAATTAGTTTCTTTTGAATATATTATTTGTCGATTCCGTATTTTATTTATAATTACAATTTTAGTAATATTCCTTTCTGTTAACATTTGTCTTAATCTAGCATTTAATATGTTATGTTTTTTAAGCATGTAATTAATTAGAATTTTTTTATTATTATTTTAGAGACGAATTTAATAGAAATGTAGTCACTTTAGGATATCCTTAAAATAAATGAGGCGTGCTTCGCCAAAATAAATACAAAAATTGCGGGGCCCTCAATAATTATTTGTTTTAAAATACTTAGATTCCGGGACGGGTCGTTTAGCAAATTTCACTGCCCTATCCAAAATAATAACAGCGCGTTAGTCTTTAGGCGCGTATTTAATAATGTTATTTTCCTAAACTCGGGTGAACATTTATGTGACCCAAATCCAAATCTCAACGGAGTCGAAGTGTGTCGACGACCACGGGTACATTGACTGTGACGTGGTTCGAGATATATTTTCACGAGGTTGCAATTCTCGATAAAAATAATAATAATAATAATGATAAAAGCAGTTAAAAGTTAAAATTCGCACATATGTTCAACATGTATTATATCAAATAATCAAGCCGAATATGACAGTTGAGCGACCGTGCTAGAACCACGGAACTCGGGAATGCCTAACACCTTCTCCCGAGTTAACAGAATTTCTTATCCGGATTTCTGGTGCGCAGACTGTTAAATAGAGTCATTCTTTTCCTCGATTCGGGATTAAAACCGGTGACTTGGGACACCATAAATCTCCCAAGTGGTGACTCTGAAACAAATAAATAAATCCCGTTTCGATTGTCCTTTAATTGGAAAAAACTCCCTTCCGAGCCCCTTTGCGGCGTCGCGGGTGAAAAAGGAGGTGTGACAGCTCTGGCGACTCTGCTGGGGACTTGAACCCAGAATCTCTGGTTCAGGGTTCAAGAATTCGAGCTTAGAATAATTGTTATTATTTGGCTTTATTTATTATTTGATTTTATTACATGTTTTGGCCTAAATGTGCAAAATGTTGCTTTTACCGCTTTGATATTATCTGAACTGTATATAAACTGTGCCGAAACCCTTCTCTTCTCATCTTCGGGGATGTGCTCGCTGACCGAGACTCTCTATTCTGTTAGTGTCATACCCTAAAATAAGAAAGATGTCGGACAAGTTACAAAGCCGGACGATCTCGCGGGTCCCCGGTACGTAGCTCCCTCCTCGACTCGAGTTGTCCACTCGGGTACATAGTCTAGAACAAATACCCAGATTATGAACCTAGAATAACTCAGCTTCATGCCGGATCCCTAGTAGGAACGCTTATCTGCATCATGTTTCATTTGACTTAAGGGACTCAACACAGGGGTTGAGTCCGTCTAGGACTAGCAACCTGAAATGAAAAGACCATCCTGATGCATCCTGTTTGCTTTATGCATTTATTTGCTTCAGACTTGCAAGCTGACTGGCTTCGAAAAATCAGGAATATTGGAAAATTGTGGGGAAAAAAAAAGAGCGAAGTAACAGTGTAGAGATTTAATTGCCTATTTTAGAAAGAGAGAAAAAAAACAATACCCAAATACTGTTGAAATTCTGCCGAAAATCTTGAAAAAATGAAGAAAAGAAAAATGTTTTATTTTATTTCACTCAAAAAAAAAGAAAAAAAAGAGTCTTTTTATTTTAAGTTTGGAAGAATAGGTTAGTCATTTTTGGTGAAACAAAAAAGAAAAAAAATCTTCACTTTGTCTTGTTTTCAAAATAAAAAAAAAGAAAAGAAAAATAGTTTGTATTGCCATGAAAAATGAAAATGAAAAAGAGTTTTGTTTTTAAAATGGTTTTTTTATTTATTTATTTGTTTATGAAAATGCTAAAAATAAAAATAAAAAGAGTCGTGCGTTGAACGTGATTTTATTATTTGTTGCAAATATATATATATAAATCCAAAAAGTATTTTTCTTGATTTCCTTTCTAGAAAAGTTTTTTTTAAACCCCCAATTTTCAAAAAAAAAAATCCAAAAATATTTTTCACTATTGATTTCTTTAGAAAGTCTTTTTAATAGTTTTTTTAAAAAAAATAAAAATAAAAATAAAAATATTTTCTTTTAATTTCTTCCAAAAAAATCTAAAAAAATATTTTCATTCTTCTTTCAAAATTGAAAAGAAAATTTAAAATTCAAAATTCAAAAATGTTTTTTAGAAGCATTTCTTTCATAAATTGAAAGTAAAATTCCAAAAATATTTTCTTTCTTCTTTAGAAGTTTTTCTTTCGAAATTCAAAAAAAAAAATTAAAAATCTTTTTTCTTTAGAAATCCTTCTTTGCAAAAATGCTCCCTTTCTTCTTTATAAGTCTTTCCTTCAAAAAATAAAAAAAAAAGTTAGTTGATTTACTTTATTCATGATCGCCCGAACTACGCCGGTTTGATTCTCATAGGGTGTGAGATACGTAGGCAACCCTCATCGGATCCAACTTCCCATTTTGCAAAAACGACCAGAAAAATGACAAAATGTTGCCACTTTTATAAAAGAGTCAGGCGATGCCATTTTGCAAAAATAGCCGAACATTCTCTAAAGAGGCGCCGGAAGGCTGACTTTGCATAAACAACCACCTATGGTCATTCTTTTACCTTTCGGCTGGTTAAATCCCTACAGCCTTAAAATCTTCATCCCTGAAGAGTCAAAAGACCATATTTGGAGAATCAGTCTTTCTTTTCCTCAAAAATTAGGGAAAAATGGGAAAATTAGTTTATGAGTCAAATAAAGATTTTGCTTTTTGTCAAAATCACCTTAATAAATGTGCAGAATGAGCACGAGTAGGAATTCATCTGGGGCCATTATAAACGGGATCCCTTTGGGCTTACGCATGTGGTGGAACGACTTGGAAGAATCAGGGCGAGATACAGTCAAGATGTACTTAGGAAACTTAAATGGGTTACTGGACATTGATCCGCGAGGGGACATTATAAGGGCGTTAATTTCATTCTGGGACCCAACATACAATGTATTTTATTTCTTAGACTTTGAGCTCACACCGACACTGGAAGAACTGGCAGGGTACACCGGGGGTCCCAAGGTCCCTATGAGAGAGCAGTATCTTATTGCACCAAGGACTGTGACAATACACAGGTTTTTAGACACCGTGAAGATCCGCAGAGTTATACACAACCCAGAGTTATCAGAAAGTTTTTGTAGTTTGGCATTCCTGTACGACAGATACTGTCATTTTGGAGGGTTCAACAATCCCGAGGGAAAGACCTGCAGCGGGGAAAACCAGCTAAAATGGAAAAGACATAGGTGTATTGCTTTCATGGTAGCCTTTCTGGGCCTTCTAGTATTCCCGAGAAAAGATGCAAAAATTAACATACAAGTCGCTGGGGTCGTCAGCACTTTGCTCAAGCAAGACAACAACACTCTGGCACCAATGATAATAGCAGACATCTTCCGCGCTCTCACTGTTTGCAAAACCAGAGGAGGTTTCTTTGAGGGTTGCAATGTACTACTGCAAATGTGGATGATAGAACACCTATGTCATCGCCCTCAGTTTCTGAAATATGAGTCGTCACAAAAGACTTGTATAGAAGAGTTTTCCACAAGGGTCGACGGGTTTAGCCTGCCAGAAGGGGTCGCTGAATGGGTCACTCTATTGCGTTCAGTCTCAGCAAACCAGATAGAATGGGTATTTGGGTGGCTACTCATAAATGAAATCATATACATGTCAGCCGCCGAATCTCATTTGTTGTTGATGGGTCTCCAAAGTATCCAGCCCTACGCGCCATACAGAGTGTTGAGATAGTTGGGGCGATACCAAATAGTCCCAAAGGAAGAGGATCTCAGTGTCCAGGTGGTCGAAATCGGGCCTGGTGGGCAGTTCCCTGAAGCAATCGTTCGGAGAATCTGGAATGAATGTCAAACCCTGAAAGTAGATACTCATGTACAAAACCGGGCCAAAGGCGAAGTGTCACCAAAATACCTCACATGGTACAGAAGAGAGCTTGAGCACCAGAGACCAACTAAGAGAGATCACGTCCAAGACTTTGTAGAATCATCGCAAGCACAATGGGGTTGGCTAGCAAAAGAGAAAGAATATCGGGTCGAGATTAGCAAGTTAAAACAGCAAATTGAGGGGCTGAAATACCAAAGCAGCTTGCAAATTGATGCTGATACAGGAGAGAAAAGCAAGTTAACTCAAGAGAACAAGGCCCTGAGAGCCCGAATATGCCAAAACAGAAAGAATGCTGGTGACCAACAGAAAAGTCGGTCCAATGAGAGGTTGATAGCAGAGTTGAGGAGTCAGGTAAGCAAAAGCCGAGAGGATTTGGAGAGATCCGAGGCTTGCATAGCGAGAATGCGGGTCAGATGGGCAAAAGGTACAATGGCATGGAAAAAACATCTACAACAAGTCATAAGGGATTATGAAATGAGCATTGGACTATTAAGAGAAACAAACTCCACTCTTCAGGAGCGGGTCTTTAAACAAGCCCGAGATGCCCAAGCAGACAGAAGGCACTGTTATGATGTGATGGCCAGAATAGAAAAACAAATGGAGAGGTTCCAGGATCGACTCGCCGACAATGCTCAAGCACTGGGACTAAAAAACCGGCGAATAGAGCAACTATTCAGGGAAAGGGACAACATTCGCGGTAGGATTGACGAGATTGGGCACTACATCTACATGAGATGCTTAGCATGTGAGCAAATGCCTCGTGATACCCTACTTGCCTCCGTCATGGGCTACGTCCACCGGATCATGAATGAGTTGAAAAGCTTACAAAGGGGTCTTATACCAAAGCCCGCGGAAAGGCCGAACGATGCCTCGCGGGCACCAAAATTCAAGGCTTTAATGTATCCCTAGTTCAAGCCTGCACTTGTTTGTTTTTCAGAGTCTGTTGTCTACCCCTATGTTCTCTTCAAACATTGTTAATAGTGTGGAGTCTGTATTTCGTTTGTTTCCTTTCAAATAACAGTTTGTAATAGCATATTTGGGTAATAGAATGTAAAATTGGGTCTTTATTTTACTCAAGCACGAACTACGCCTGGTCTGATTCGTGCGGGGTCACGATACGTAGGCAATCTCTATAGGATTCGACCTTAATTAAAAAAAAGGAAAAAGAGAGAGAGAAGAAGAAAAGAAAGGTCCCTGAAACACTCGAAAGAGGCACAAATAAAATAAGCCGGGATGATGCATGCGATCAGAGCAAAAACATGTTAGAAATGGTTAACTGCCTAAGAACATTGCATCCCCCAACGTGCAATTACAATATCTGTTAAGACTCTAACACTGACAAGTTTGTTGTTTTTCCAATCTATATCAGTTAGTTTGTTAAAGCATACTGGCACCGTACCATTATCAAACAAGATCAAAAGGGCCCATACCAGAAAGCATGACTAGCTCAGACAACAGTGTTGAGTCGGAAAAGACGGCAAATCAGATGCTGAAGGAGGCCATGGAAAAATGGAAAAGATAAGGCTGGAAATGAATGAAATGCAGATAGCCTTAGCTAGAGCCCAAAAGGGGCATGAACTACCTGTTACTCCTACTCTCCAACCAGGACACACGCCAGAATACCCCTCTCCCGGTCCTTCAACGAGTTTCCCAAGCCATCACTACTATCAGGGAAGAGAGACCTATGATCCCCAAGCTCCACCACCCAATCAGAATCCTCCTCCACCAAATGTTCCCATCTTTGTGGCGCCAGCTCCAGCCCCATTGCACAGATCGTCTAGCGAGCCATTGTTTCAGGCTCACGATACACAATATTACCCCCTCTGAACTCACATTCAAAGCACCCGAGCCACATACATATAATCCCCACTTTGAGGTCCCGACGGAGATTGAAAAGCCGGCTAAGAGCCCAGAGCAGGACGAGGTGATGCGGAAATTTAAAAGCCTGGAGCAGTCCTTCAGGAACATGCACGGGTTAGGCAACCAGGTCAGCGTGGCTTACAAGGATCTATGCCATTTCCCTGACGTCCAATTACCAGCAGGGTTCA
Organism: Nicotiana sylvestris; assembly: GCF_000393655.2. NCBI lineage: Eukaryota > Viridiplantae > Streptophyta > Magnoliopsida > Solanales > Solanaceae > Nicotiana > Nicotiana sylvestris. The sequence continues at coordinate 56,933,424 of NC_091057.1, read as the reverse complement.
AGATGCCCAAATTCGATTTATACGAAGGGCATGGAGATCCTATGGCACATCTACGGGGCTTTTGTAGCAAGATGAGGGGAGCGGGGGCAAAGATGAGCTACTGATAGCTTACTTTGGCCAGAGTTTGAGCGGGTCAGCACTAGAGTGGTATACAAGACAAGATCCGAGCAAGTGTTACACCTGGGATGATCTGGCACAGGCTTTCGCAGGACACTTCCAATACAACCTTGAGATAGTCCCAAACCGTCTCACATTGCTAAAGCTTGAGAAGAAACCCGGAGAGAGCTTCCGGGAATTTGGGTTCCGATGGAGAGAACAGGCAGCCAGAGTTGATCCTCCAATGAGAGAGGGAGAAATGGTAGATTACTTTCTACAAACTCTAGAGCCAACTTACTTCGGTCACTTGGTGACGTCAGTTGGCAAATCCTTCAACGAAGTGGTGAAAATGGGAGGCATGATAGAAGAGGGACTTAAGTCCAATAAGATCTTGAGTTACTCGGCAATTAAGGCAACGACTCAGGCCATTCAGAGTGGCACGGGAGGTGCGCTCGGAAAGAAAAGGAGAGAAGAGGTCACGACAATAGAAGCAGGAAATTGGTCCAGATCTAGAGGTCCTTCCCCTCATTACCAACCCAGACCCCATCATCTAAACTACCCACACATTCCAAATTACCCTCCACAAACCTACTACCCACCACAAGAACAACATTTCTCCATCCATCAAGCCCATACATAAACTCAACCCCCGGCTCGCCCGCAATGGCGCACGCCAGCTCCCCACAATGCATACCCACCACCACATAATACCTACCCACCACCACAAAACACATATACACCGCCAAGAGCCTACAGGAACCCTCCAGGGACAGGTTTCAGGGGAAATCCGGCTTCCAGAAATGAAAGACTACAGAGGCAAAAAACCTTTACTGAGTTGGGAGAAACTTATACTGCCTTGTTCCACAAATTAAGGCAGTTGGGTTTATTAAATCCTGTTGAGCCTAGGTTTCCAAATCCCTTACCCCAAAATATGGATCACTCGGTAAGATGTGAATATTGTTCGGGAGCTCCCAGACATGATACCAAGAAATGTTGGAGGTTGAAACATGCGATACAAGATCTTATTGATACCAACAAGATCGAGGTACAGGCACCGGAGGCACCCAATATTAACCAGAACCCATTGCCAAAGCACCACGAAGCCCATATGATCGAGCTTGTGCACGAAGGAGGGGAGCCAAAGAAACCCTCACAGACAGTGATGATGATCCGTGCCACTCCGAAAGAAAAATCGACCGGTAGGGAAGAAAGGGTACAGTTGAAGGGGGAAGATGTCAAGCCAGTGGTGATATTAGGGAAGAATCCATCCACCGCTACAAAGAAACCAGAGCCAGCCAAGTTGGTAGTATCGGGCGCATCATCTGCACCCATAGTTGTTGAGAAAGAGGTCTACAAGGAACCGATCATCATAAAGCCGATAGTCCAATTGCCAGTGATTGATAGCAAGGCTATGCCTTGGAAGTATGAAAATGCAGTGGTAATGTACAAGGGAAAGCAAGTGGAGGAGGATAGTTGTGAGGCGCAGGGACTGACTCGATAGGGACGGTGTTTTACTCCCGTGGAGTTGAGAAGGTCCAACCCAACAATAACAAAGAAACCCGTGTCAGAAGAAGAGGCAGAGGAATTCCTGAAAAAGATGAAAGTGCAGGATTACTCCGTTGTCGAACAATTGAAGAAAACACCGGCCCAGATCTCGTTGTTGTCACTATTTATCCATTCGGACGAGCATCGCCGGGCCCTGATGAAGATACTAAATGAAGCTCATGTGCCCAATGAAATTTCAGTGAACCACCTTGAAACAATTGCCAACAAATTTTTTGAGGTAAACAAGGTAACGTTCTCTGATGACAATTTGCCAATGGAGGGCACAAAACATAATAAAGCTCTCTACTTGACTGTCAAATGTGAAGATGCGGCAGTTACTCGGGCGTTGGTGGATAACGGTTCAAGTGCCAATATTTGTCCATTATCCACACTGAACCAGTTGAAGATTGACCATGATAGAATCCACAAGAACAACATTTGCGTCCGAGGGTTTGACGGAAGTGGAACAGACACCGTGGGGGATATTATACTCGAGTTAACCATCGGCCCGGTCGAGTTTACTATGGAGTTCCAGGTATTGGATGCCGCGGTATCTTATAACCTTTTGTTGGGACGACTGTGGATCCACGCGGCCAAAGCAGTGCCATCCACATTGCATCAAATGGTCAAGTTTGAATGGGACAGACAAGATGTCGTGCTGCATGGGGAAGACACTGCGTGCACCATGGGAGGTGCCATTGTGCCATTCATAGAAACCAACGATGACAAAGGTCCTTGGGTTTATCAGATTTTTGATGCAGTGTCAGCAAACAAGATTCCCGAGGGTAAAAGCATTCCACACCCCAGGATAGCTTCCGCAACCGTCATGATAGTTTCGGAGATGCTAAGTAACGGGTTCGTGCCAGGAAAAGGTCTAGGGGCTGAGCTCCAGGGAATTGTTCAACCTGTCTCTTTGCCCAAGAATTTAGAGACTTTCAGATTGGGATTCAAACCAACTGCAGCAGATATAAAGCGAGCTCGGAAAATGAAGAAGAAAGTTTTGGTTCTTCCCAAGCCAGTTCCGCGTCTCTCTAAATCTTTTGTTAGGGCAGGAGTCACAAGGTCGTCAGTCCCAAAAATTCGTGGACCGTTGATTGGGCCAGATGGAGATTTGGATGGGGGCTTAGAAAGAATGTTCGCAGATGTCAACACAATAGAAGCTGGAGAGGGTTCCAGTAAGGCAGACATACAGTTTGTGGGGCCTAGGGCCAATGTCAACAATTGGACAGCTACTCCCCTTCCTACTCGGAGGGAGTCCTGGTAGTTGGCTCAGACTTTCTTTTTTTGTTTTCTGGATTATTCCAGGGTTGTAATCCAGATTCCTTTTTATTTTTATTACTGCTCAACAAAGTGTGAAACCTTGTTATCCCATAATTCAATAAAACGAAAAAGTTTCTTCTTTATTCCTTATTTTATATGTTATTTTTAATTTTGTTTCCTTCGTTTCTTTTTCTGAACAGTTCTTTTCATACTGGTTCTAATGACATAGCATGCACAACGGATCTTCAACCTGTCTAAAAGATCAATCTGATTCCGAACTAACTATACAAGAGGTCGATTATGATAATGAATCAGAATATGATGAGGATGAAGCCTTCGAGGAGATAAACAGGGAGTTAAGTCAGTTTGAAGAAAAATCCAAGCCCAACTTAAATGACACAGAAGCCATCAATTTAGGGGATGCCGACGATATCATAGAAACTAAAATAAGCATCCACATTGCACCAAATATCAGGGAAAAATTGATCAAAACACTTATTGAGTTCAAAGATATTTTTGCATGGTCATATGATGACATGCCGGGGTTAAGCACAGATTTAGTGGTTCATAAATTGCCCACTGACCTGGCATGCCGTCCCGTCAAGCATAAATTGAGGAAGTTCAAAACGGATATGAGTGTGAAGATTAAAGAGGAAGTAACCAAGCAGCTGCAAGCAAAGGTTATTCGTGTCACTCGATACCCTGATTGGTTGGCTAATGTGGTGCCGGTGCCAAAGAAAGATGGGAAGATCAGGGTGTGTGTCGATTACCGCAATTTGAACAGGGCAAGCCCAAAGGACAACTTTCCTTTACCCAACATACATATCTTAATCGACAATTGCGCCGGACGTGAGCTCGGATCTTTTGTAGATTGCTATGCTGGGTATCATCAGATTTTGATGGATGAAGAAGATGCGGAAAAGACGGCATTCATTATGCCGTGGGGAACTTATTGCTATCGGGTGATGCCATTTGGTTTGAAGAATGCTGGGGCCACGTATATGAGAGCAATGACTATTGTGTTTCATGACATGATCCATAAAGAAATCGAGGTGTACGTGGACGATGTGATCATAAAGTCTAAGCATCAGGAAGACCATGTAGCAGACCTAAGGAAGTTTTTTCAAAGACTTAGAAGGTATGATATTAAGCTTAACCCGGCTAAATGTGCCTTTGGTGTTCCATCTGGAAAGATGTTGGGATTCATCGTCAGTCGGCGAGGTATTGAACTGGACCCGTCAAAGATAAAATCTATCCAAGATTTGCCACCACCGAAGAATAAGACAAAAGTAATGAGTCTGTTGGGAAGGTTGAACTATATGAGCAGATTTATTGCTCAACTCACAGCAACTTGTGAACCCATATTTCGATTGCTGAAGAAAGATGCCACGATAGAATGGACGGCAGAATGTTAGGAGACATTTGACCAGATCAAAGGATATTTATCCAATCCACCTGTGTTGGTTCCACCTGAGCCGGGAGGCCATTAATCCTTTATCTAACGGTCCTGGAGAATTCATTTGGCTGCGTGTTGGGGAAACACGACATCACAGGAAGGAAAGAGCAAGCCATCTATTATCTCAGCAAGAAGTTTACAGTCTATGAGAATAAGTACACTCAACTTGAGAAGACATGTTGTGCTCTAACTTGGGTAGCACAGAAGTTTAAGCATTATCTGTCGTCACATACTACTTACCTTATTTCACGCCTGGATCCATTAAAGTATATTTTCCAGAAGCCTATGCCCACAGGAAGATTGGCAAAATGGCAGATATTACTCACAGAGTTCGACATTGTCTATGTGACGAGGACGGCCATGAAAGCCCAAGCATTGGCCGATCACTTGGCTGAGAATCCTATTGATGAAGAATACGAGCCTTTGAGGACGTATTTTCCAGATGAAGAAGTGATACATATAGAGGAGTTAGAACTGAATGAGGAACCAGGGTGGAAGCTTTTCTTTGACGGGGCTGCTAATGCAAAAGGAGTTGGAGTAGGAGCGGTACTTATTTCTGAAACAGGACATCACTATCCTGTTACAGCTCAGCTACGTTTCTATTGTACCAACAACATGGCTGAATATGAGGCATGCATTCTGGGCTTACGTTTAGCCGCAGACATGGATGTCCAGGACGTCTTGGTCTTGGGAGACTCGGACCTTCTGGTACATCAGATCCAGGGTGAATGGGAAACACGGGATTTAAAGCTTATACCATATCGACAATGTTTGCACGATCTGAGCAAGCGATTTCGATCAGTGGAGTTCAGACACATCTCCAGAGTTCACAATGAGGTTGCCGATGCTTTGGCCACTTTAGCATCGATGTTGCACCATCCAGACAAGATCCATGTTGACCCGTTGCATATACAGGTTCGTGATCAACATGCTTATTGCAACATGATAGAGGAAGAAGTGGATGGCGAGCCATGGTTTTATGACATCAAAGAGTACCTCAGGATGGGGATATACCCAGAGCAGGCCACCGAAGATCAAAAAAGAGCCATTCGGCGATTGTCAAATGGATTCTTCCTCAGTGGAGGAGTGCTGTACAAAAGAACCCCAAATTTGGGATTGTTGAGATGTATAGATGCTAGTCAAGCCACGACAGTGATGACAGAGGTACATGCTGGAGTCTGTGGGCCCCATATGAGCGGATATGTATTGGCAAAGAAGATTCTTCGAGCAGGGTATTATTGGCTCACTATGGAGCGAGATTGTATCAGTTTCGTGCGGAAATGCCATCAATGTCAGATACACGGAGATCTGATTCATTCTCCACCAACAGAATTGCATACAATGTCAGCGCCATGTCCATTTGTTGCGTGGGGCATGGATGTCATTGGACCCATTGAGCCGGCAGCTTCAAACGGTCACAGGTTCATTCTGGTAACCATCGATTATTTCACCAAATGGGTGGAGGCCAAGACTTTCAAGTCAGTGACCAAAAAGGCGGTGGTGGATTTTGTCCATTCCCATATCATCTGTAGATTTGGGATCCCGAAAGTGATCATCACAGACAACGGTGCTAATCTTAACAGTAGTTTGATGAAAGAAGTATGCCAACAGTTCAAGATTACACATCGTAATTCCACCCCGTATCGTCCCAAGGCGAATGGTGCAGTTGAGGCAGCCAACAAAAACATAAAAAAGATTTTGAGGAAGATGGTAGAAGGGTCCAGACAGTGGCATGAAAAGCTACCATTTGCATTGTTGGGTTATCGCACTACTGTTCGTACATCAGTAGGTGCAACTCCTTATTCGTTGGTATACGGAACCGAAGCAGTAATACCAGCAGAAGTTGAAATTTCATCCCTTCAGATTGTCGCTGAGGCCGGGATTGATGATGATGAATGGGTCAAAGCCCGACTGGAGCAGTTGAGCTTAATTGATGAAAAAAGATTGGCAGCAGTATGTCATGGCCAGTTATATCAGAAGAGAATGGCAAGAGCATACAATAAGAAGGTGCGCCCTAGGAAATTTGAAGTAGGGCAGCAAGTATTGAAACAGATCCTCCCACATCAGATCGAGGCAAAAGGCAAGTTCGCCCCGAATTGGCAAGGGCCGTATATTGTGACCAGAGTATTATCCAACGATGCTTTACGTCTGAAAGATGTCGAAGGAAGATGCATCGACGTGGCTATCAATTCTGATGCAGTCAAGAGATATTATGTATAATTTCTTTTGTTGTTTATTTGTTTGTTTGTACTTAGTGCTTATCGAATAATGAAATGACGGAGGCAATTCTTTCTTTTATCCAAACACTTTTAACCTTTGCTTTACCCCTTTGAGCCTTACTTATTCTTTTATACCCTTCCCTTGGAATTATTAATGAAAAAGATAAAGAAAAATGAAAAAAGGAGAATGATAAAAAAAGGGTCGCAATAAAAACAAAGGAATCAAGTGAACTACGTTCGACCTGATTCCTCAAAAAAGATACGTAGGCGCCTCACAGCTCGGTCATAATGTAACAAAAATCAAAAATTCCCAAGCAAGAAAACTGGGGCAGAAGTTATATTTTTAAATTTTGGAAAAAAGGGGTTTGATTCCAAGAGTTGTAATGTTTTACCCATCAAAGTTATTTTGAATTTTATATCCTTTTCTTTTAAGCCCCACATAAAACCCCTATTGATGTACAAAAAAGACCTCCCGATCAGTATCCGAGAGGTGCCAAGACAGGCAAATGAAAGCCGAAAATAACACGCCGGTCACCGACTGAATGAGGATCCTGAGCTGAAAGAATTGATAGCCATAAGAATTTCTAGCAGAGAGAATCTTACCGGCAACACTCCAATCCCCAGCTGAGAGGAAAAATGAGAGAGTCTTATTGGTGAAAACCTTCACAGGCACCATAAGGCGACGTAAGATGAGAGAAGCAAAATGAGAGAGTCTTATCGGTGAAAACCTTCACAGACACCATAAGGCGACGTAAGCTGAGAGAAGCAAAATGAGAGAGTCTTATCGGTGAAAACCTTCACAGGCGCCATAAGACGACGTAAAATGAGAGAAGCAAAATGAGAGAGTCTTATCGGTGAAAACCTTCACAGGCACCATAAGGCGACGGGAACTGAGAGAAATGAGAGAGTCTTATTAGTGAAAACCCTGCGAAGGGCACTATGAGGCGACAAGATAGATTGGCGGAAAGGATCCGCATTTTGCAAAGAGGTGGGCACCTATTTATCCCCAGCAAGTGAAGACATCAAAAAGATTGATCGACACAAATAGACTGGGTTGATTAATCCGGAATGCACGACATGATCGTTGGAATCGATTATACCACCCAGATAAGTTCATTTCTTTTCTTTTCCCCATCATTTGTTCAGAAAGATTTTCTCTTTTTCTATCTTTTCATTTCTTTGTTTAAAAGACTTTTTCCAGATTTTTTTTTGAGAAAGGTCTTTCAGAGCTTACAACCAGTTGCCAAAATGGTACAACGTAAAATGTGAAGAGGGCAGGCCAGAGACAAGGCAATAAGACAAAAGACGTTGGTTGCCAGGCCGAATAATATTGGTCTAAAATGGCAAGGAAGGTACGGGGAAGAACCGAAAAAAAAACAACATGTTGAGGAAATTATGGGCCAAGTTCCAAGAGGATCCCCAACAGAACTCCGACCGAATATCGACCAAGTTCCGAGGTGGTCGGACAACACAGAGTGGGAAAGGAAGAAAGGAAAATCCGTCTTCAGCAAAATAACCCCCGGTAAGTTTTGGGACACAGAATGGGGAAGGAATAAATGGAAAAACCATCCCCAGCAGAATGTTATCCCCAGCAAATAACGTCATCCCCAACAAGTTTTGGGAACGCCAAACAGGAATAAGGGGAAGGGAACAATCATCCCCCATCAGGAGTGACATGACCACTCGCCATATTTTAAAAAACTAACTAAATTTTCTTTGATTTGAACAGGAAAATAAAGTATTGATGATGGCCGAAAGACACGCCATAAGAAAGATCGCCAGAACTGGGGCAGAAAATTTTCTGCCACAGGTGAAAATTTTCTCGAAGAATCGAGGAAACAAATTCAAGTTATTCTTTAGAAATTAGGCGCCCACCTGTATAACAAGGAAATACTTTCATGTCTTTACCATTAGGCGCCCACCTGTATAACAAGAGAATACTTTCATGTCTTTAGCAATTAGGCGACCACCTGTATAACAAGGGAATACTTTCATATCTTTACCATTAGGCGCCCACCTGTATAACAAGGGAATACATTTCATGTCTTTACCAATTAGGCGCCCACCTGTATAACAAGGGAATACTTTCATGTCTTTACCATTAGGCGCCCACCTGTATAACAAGGGAATACTTTTCATGTCTTTACCAATTAGGCGCCCACCTATATAACAAGGGAATACATTTCATGTCTTTAGCAATTAGCCGCCCACCTGTATAACAAGGGAATACATTTCATGTATTTACCAATTAGGCGCCCACCTGTATAACAAGGGAATACATTTCATGTCTTTACCAATTGGGCGCCCACCTGTATAACAAGGGAATACTTTCATGTCTTTACCATTGGGCGCCCACCTGTATAATAAGGGAATACATTTTATGTCTTTACCAATTAGGCGCCCACCTGTATAACAAGGGAATACTTTCATGTCTTTACCATTAGGCGCCCACCTGTATAACAAGGGAATACTTTCATGTCTTTAGTAATTAGGCGCCCACCTGTATAACAAGGGAATACTTCCATGTCTTTAGCAATTAGGCGCCCACCTGTATAGCAAGGGAATACTTTCATGTCTTTAACAATTAGGCACCCACATGTATAATAAGGGAGTACTTTCATGTCTTTAGCAATTAGGCGCCCACCTGTATAATAAGGGAATACTTTTCATATCTTTAGCAATTAGGCGCCCACCTGTATAATGAGGGAATACTTTTCATGTCTTAGCATTAGGCGCCCACCTGTATAACGAGAGAATATTTTTCAGTCTTTACATTTCAGGTCTTGAAATCCGTAACCCACCAAAAGGCAGAGGGTTACAACAAAAATCCCCAGCAGAAATCAGAAGGAAGACCACAAGTCGAGCTAGAAGTAAAGAAATACTAGAGGAAACACAAAGCAACAAGGCAGCAACAATCACATGACCAAGCTCGAGAATAAATCTTTGTAATTCATAGATCATAGCTTAGTATAACTTCTTGTTTTCTTTCTAGCAATGGTGTAATAAGGAGATCGAAAAGTAGTGGTAACAGCACGCAACAGCAGTAACAGTAACATCGCAATCCCATGGTAGTCCCAGCTACCAAAACTTTCTGAACTACACGTGACCTGATTCCCTTATAACCAGGGATATGTAGGCTGTCCAAAACCAGGACTCGGTTGCGCCTTTCCTTTTTTATTTTCTTCCTATTTTGAATAACGATATGATCAAAAATTAGTCGCATTGTTCACTTTATCTTTGCCCGAAATCTCTTCGTGTTTTCAAGCAAAGAGGGGCAACTGTGAACACCTAATTTTTGACAACATTTAATTTTTTATCACTTCTTTTATGTAAATATTTTTTAGGGGGTTTTAACCTACTATTATTTTAGCTTTATTACACTTTTATTATAGGATAAAAATACCAAAAAAAAATTAAAAGCTGAATTATCACTATTAATATTTTTATTATTATTTTTTGTTTTTTTTTATATAAAAAAAATCCGAAAATATTTTTTTTTAAAAACAAAATTAATAATTTCGGGAATGATTTAAAAAAATAAGAAAAAAGGAAGTATTGAATAAAAAAAAATATAAAAGTAAAAATAGGTGGAATTCTCTTTTAAAAAAAGAAAAAGAATGTAGAAAATTTAAAAAAATAAAAAGTTTTGTGGAAATTTTTAAAAAAATTAAAAAGTAAAAGAAGGTTGGAATTAAAAAATAAATATAAATGTATCTGAAAATTTAAAAAATTTAAAGTAATTGAAAGTAGCATTTTTAAAAGAAAAAGAAAAGATAGTGGTTTGTTTTTTTTAAAGAAAAGTTAAATAAAGTGAGATTCTCTTTTAAAAAATAAAAAGTGGGATTTTAAATAAAATAAAGTAATTAAAGTTGGAATTTTAAAAATAAAAATAAATAAAGGTGAGATTTCTTTTTCTAAAAAAATAAAAGCAATTTGTAAGTGAGATTTCTTTTAATTAAAAAATAAAAAAATAATAAAAAACAAATCTGAAAATTTCGAAAATTTTGCTATAAATAGAAGAGAAAATTTAGGAAGAAGGGAGTTCAAAAAAGAAGAAAAACTAGATAGAGAGAAGAAAAAAAGAGAGGGCGGAGAGAGCGGTATACACTCGATATACACTCTAGATACAGAAGATATACAGGGACAGAATTCATTTTGGAGAGAGTAAAAAAGATAGAACCAAATTTTCTGAAATATTGAGAGCGGAAGAACACCATAGAGAGTTCAAAGCTAGAAAGAAAAAACAAAGAGAGATTTTCGGACTATTTTTCTTCTCCATTTTTACTAGTTTTCTCCGTGTTGCTGAGATTTCTGGATTGAGGTGTTGAAGCTACTGTGTTGGGCTTTCTGCTGCTGTATGTTGCTGTGTTACATACTACTTTGCTGACCTTCTTCTTCTTGTATTGATAATATCAGGTACACAACTATAACTTTGGTATATTGTAAGCTGAAATGTGAAAGCATGAATACATATGAAGAATGGAACTTTGAAGTTTTAATTTAGCTTTTTCTTTGTTTCTTTTACTAATTGTATTTAGGTTATTTCATGTATTATTATTCTGTAAATTTTTGTCGCTTTGCATAACTAAGCATCTTGTAGTGATGTATTAAATAATACTTTGCTTTAACTTGATTATTAGGTAGTATATATTTAAGCATGCTCATTACTGTCAAACTGTTTAATAATTGGAATAAGAGGAAAATAACATAAGTTGGTCTTTAGTGAATCGGCTTGGCAAAACTGATTAAGTTCACTGGCTATGAAGGTTTTAATATTGTCAACATTAGGTTAATCGTGAACATGTAACTAAATTTAGTTAAAGCATGAATTTAAATTAACTTCGCGAATTAGGCATTATGGCATGATTTGAGTTCAAACAAGATGAGTTAACGTTTAAATTTAATAAACTTTCGAATATGCATTAGTAATTAAGATTGATTCTAGTTTCAAATAGTTGTAAATAATTAATTCCAACGGTTCAAGTCATCTAACAATGCGAGTTTAATCTAGTTATAGGATAATTAGTTTCTTTTGAATATATTATTTGTCGATTCCGTATTTTATTTATAATTACAATTTTAGTAATATTCCTTTCTGTTAACATTTGTCTTAATCTAGCATTTAATATGTTATGTTTTTTAAGCATGTAATTAATTAGGATTTTTTTATTTTATTTTAGAGACGAATTTAATAGAAATGTAGTCACTTTAGGATATCCTTAAAATAAATGAGGCGTGCTTCGCCAAAATAAATACAAAAATTGCGGGGCCCTCAATAATTGTTTGTTTTAAAATACTTAGATTTCAGGACGGGTCGTTTAGCAAATTTCACTGCCCTACCCAAATAATAACAGCGCGTTAGTCTTTAGGCGCGTATTTAATAATGTTATTTTCCTAAACTCGGTGCACATTTATGTGTCCCAAATCCAAATCTCAACGGAGTCGAAGTGTGTCGACGACCACGGGTACATTGACTGTGACGTGGTTCGAGATATATTTTCACGAGGTTGCAATTCTCGAATAATAATAATAATAATAATAATAATAATAATAATAATAATAATAATAATAATAATAATAATAATAATAATAATAATGATAAAAGCGGTTAAAAGTTAAAATTCGCACATATGTTCAACATGTATTATATCAGATAATCAAGCCGAATATGACAGTTGAGCGACCGTGCTAGAACCACGGAACTCGGGAATGCCTAACACCTTCTCCGGGGTTAACAGAATTCCTTATCCGGATTTCTGGTGCGCAGACTGTTAAACAGAGTCATTCTTTTCCTCGATTCGGGATTAAAACCGGTGACTTGGGACACCATAAATCTCCCAAGTGGCGACTCTGAAACAAACAAATAAATCCCATTTCGATTGTCCTTTAATTGGAAAAAACTCCCTTCTGAGCCCCTTTGCGGCGGCGCGAGTGAAAAAGGAGGTGTGACAACAAGTAATGTATTCGATGCGAAATCTTATATGTATCTCTTAAGGAGTAATGCATCTTGAAAAATTTTCGATATTATAATTTGATATTTTTCTTAAAATACTCCTTTTATTTAATATATTTTCTATTTGAAAGAGAATTCATATAAAAACATAATTCACAATTTAAATATGATTCTCGAGCATTATTCATTTTGAAGATTCAACAAGCTAATAAAGTGACACATAATTCACCATACAATACCATGATAACTAATTATTTATAAATAGTTACTAGCTAATACTGAACTAATGAATTAATAAGTATTGTATCTCGCAAACGCGAAAAAATAGTATTTAGAAAAATAATTATTTGTTAAGAAACTTAGCTCAAAGTAATAATATAAAACAAGAAAATAGAAAAGAATGTAGAGAACAAGAGATGAGAGCTTCTTATTTCTTTCAAGTGTTTCAAGTATGTACAATATAACTTCATCCTCTATTATAGTATTACATATATGTAGACAAAAGAATGTCTTAAACATGACATTAAACATTTGAGATCATGGAGGTGTGGGAGTTACAATCATAATGGTAAGAAGTAGTGGGAGGTTAATGGAGAAAAATAGTGGAAGTAATTTCTTTAGGAGTTATAGACATCCACTATAATATTTCATAACACTCCCCCTTGGATGTCTATAGATAATGTGTCTCATTAAAATCTTATGAGGAAAAAACCTTTTGGAAAAAAATCCCAGTGAAGGAAAAAGAGCACACATATCATGCAATATGCATTGTCTGCTGCCTCGTTAAAAACCTTGCCAGAAAAACCTATTGGGACAAAACCTGTGCGAAAGGAAAAAGAGTGCAGCGCGTGCTATACTCCCCCTGACAAAAATATCATTTGATATCTCAAAGATGATAAATTTCAATCATGTATAACAACTTCTCAATTGTTGAGGTTGGCAATGCCTTGTGAAGAAGTTTGCCAAATTATCACTTGAACAAATTTGTTGAACATCAATTATGTCTGAAATAGAACTTTAGTGAAATACATTTTATTTTGTCTCCTTCGATAGTCCTTCTTTCAGTTGAGCTATGCATATAGTATCATCTTTAATATAATTGAAATCTTGTTGAATATCATATTTTGGCATTACGCTCTCAGCCAAATTGATTATCTAAACAACGAACCATGCCCTGCATTTGTATAACCAACATAACCTTAACAATATTTGTTAGAATAAACAAATCTATATCAAAGACTTCTTTTGCAATATAATCCTAATAGTATTCCAGTATCTTTATATAGGAATTAAACTATATCTCGTTAGCATATTGTTATACTCGTGGTTCTAGCAAGATACATAGTGCACCAATTGCAATTGACACAAAAATCAATCATGTACGCCATGATTGCTCTAATCCACATAAGGATTTGCTGAAGCTTTATTTAATGAATTTCTTGGGAACCTTAGTATGCTTTAGAACAGTTTAAATCCTTCAATGATATTTA